>NC_143582.1:86082788-86340685 GCF_048544385.1 Mastigoproctus giganteus | reverse complement strand
AATAAAATTATTAAGAGGAAGTAATTGTTAATTAAACCCTCTGAATCATCGCTCAAAACAGAAACAGCAAAAAAAGACAAAAATCTGTGAATGAACCAGGTCCTGGTTCTCCAGCCAAATGAAAACTTACTTTAACGACAAGCAAAAATTCTATCGAGAATGGCGAACAGAAACCCCCAAATCCTATGGCTCATTAAAAAAACGAAAAGAGCGGTTTTCAGCAGGATTAGAAGCAAGCCCATGAAAAGACGATCTATGAGAAACTTGGAACATAATAGCCTAAACTTTATTTCATACATATTCCCCTCCAATACAGTCAATTTCTGTAACATCCATGAAATATACCTAAGTAAAATATGTTTTGAAAAGAAATACGGTAAACAAATCCTGGCTGAAACTTTCTCCGTGGTTCAGTTCTGATGCAGCACGAGTGATTCCAAGGTTGATTAGTTCTATAAACCAGAAACCCCACATTGTCGACTGACAGGGCCAATTCGGAATGCTGTTTTCTTCCTGGGATGTGCCAGTGGTTACTTTTTATGGTGGAGTTTAAAATGGACCTCAGACGTTCTCCTACTAATTGCATTGATCAATTTCTGTTTATTTTTATTGAATTAATTTGATCTAATTTACTCTTGTTGTCGTGCATTTATTTTTACCATGTTTATTCCCATAAATTTCCTATTTTATTATTGTTATACGTTAATCATTTATCTCTTGAGTCTTGTAATCATTATTGTAATTACTGACTTGTCACTAACGTAAACCCCACTAGAACTTTACTATCCAGGGGTGAGATTATGATCTCCAACTGAATAAATAAATAGTAATCAAATAGAATTTCTAACAACTCGAAAAAACTTCTCCGAAAATGGTTGGGCCACATCTTTGGGGATAGTGAAGGCATACCATCTTTCCCAAGTCAATCTCTAAACCCAGTAATAAATCGGACTTCTTGGAGAAGATATCCATCTCTAATCAAAAATTGGCCGCAATCATCAGAGACCTAACTAGCCCAGACAACGATTAGTAGTCCTTATCTCCTGGCCTTACTATCGCATTATAGAATCACAGAGACTGCTACGCTCCGTGAAGCCTGGAAAACATACTACACTAAACCAATAGACCCAAAACCTGAAATGAGTACAGACCTACGAGTATTTCATTGGATGTAACTTAACCAATTTTTTTTTGAGAAATCAATCAAGCAAATATATACTCAAAGATTTGGCCATCATCCATTCTATCTTCACTCAGTTATAGAAAACAGATCAATTATAACAAATCTTTTGGAGACAAGCTGCTTAATCCAGACTGCCTTAAACAGGAAAAGCCAAATAGATATTCTATTTCTGGACATCAAAGCCACTTATAACAGTATAGCAATTCAACCACTCGCCCCTATCCTTGAGTCTTCACTGTCCCATTACAGGAAACTTGCTCACACTACTGCAGAATTTATTCACAGAGAGACATACATTTGTGAAACACGAAGATTTTACCATCATTTACACATTAAATCGAGGAGTTCCGCAAGGAGGGGTACTCTCTACCATACTGTTCACTGCAGCCGTTGTTTTTCCTGTTCTTTCCATAAAATAATAGCGCCGATGCGCATAAAGTTGCACTACAAACCACGCAGCAGTTAACTAACCTTGCCAACTTCTTTAGTTCGATTGGTCTTGATTTAAACCAGTGCTTCTCATAGTTTTTTTGGATCACCGCCCCACCCAAAAAAAAGCCCTCGCCAGGGCTTTTTTTTAGCCCACCAATATAAAGTGAAGCTAAATAACTGAAATGAATATTTGTCTGTTTGCCTCCAAAAACGTAAATGCAGCCCTGCATGTATGTGTGTGAATTTTAAAGAAAACTATTTACTGCACTTTATTCCTTCTTCATAAAAAATTACAACTACATAAATAAAGTCAGTTATATTCACTTAAATTAAGTCATAAAAATTAAAGTTAATTACATAAAAAGTCATGATATTAATGGAAATAGTTAATTATATTTTAATATTTAATGCGATGGATGAGCTTGGTGGTGGATATTTATTAGCTTATCAATATTAGGTTTAATATCTATAAGTAGAAGTCATAAATCGCCACGTTTAACAACAGCCAAACAATTTCTTTGTTTTGTCAGCAATTGAGATACACCACTGAAACCGGTTTCGATTAGATATGATATTGGAAAAGAAATAAGTACTTTTTTTTACAATTCCCCACAATGCAGGGTAATGGTCAGGGATGTTTTTTTTTTTTGTAACCAAAATTCCTGATGTTAATTTTGAAATTTTGGCTTCAGTTCAACTTCATTTTGTAACTCAATCAATTCTTCTACAAAACGTTCACCATCGTCATTATTTAAAAAAAGGTTTATAACCCAATCTGGAATTTTCAAATTAAGGAGATCTTCGAACCTTTCCTGCATATCTCTGTGCAACATTTCTAGATGATTACAAAAAGTTAGTAGAGTTTCATCAGCTAATTTTTCTTTTTTCTCTATTTTCAACAGATTTGGAAATTGATACAATTCACGTCGTCCTAAAAAGCGCATAAAAAGCTTTAATTTTGAAATAAATGCTGAAATTTGAGTTTTCGCCTTAATAAGAGTTACATCTTGTCCTTGTAAATTTTAAGTTCATTGAGTTTAATCTAGTAAATAAATCTGCAAGATAAGCAATATCAGTTTTCATTTTCTTGAGGTCATTACTAAGGTCGTTGTTCCTATCTTCAAAAAACTCGACAACAATATCAGAGTTCATAAAATCTGTTGAGACAGTTGCATTTTGACAGCCACCGAACCTCGGAGTGAAGTAGCAATCGTTCAAAATCTTCACTGTTTTGATCACAAAGCTTTCGAAATATATGATCATTCAAAGAATGTGCTTTAATTTTGTTTATAGCAGTACTAACAGTTTGTACAGTTGTGGTGGATCCCAGGGTTTCCCCCATAAGCCGCTATTGTACTTCTTGTGTTGAAGCTTATGCCAAAACCGGCCAATTGTATGTAGTGTGTTGGACGTGTAAGTGTTATGATGTGTTCTGTTGTTATGTTATCGGCCGGTGCCTGGCTCTTAGCAGGTAAGAAGCAGTAACACCGGGTCACTACGTCTCACCCCCCATCCCCGCCACGTGGAGGCGGCCAGGATCAATTATCTCCTGCTGGGCAAGCCCAGGGCATAACACCTGAGAGTGCCCGAAAAAGAGAATGAAGTGAAAAAGAGGAATACAGAGGGAGAAGTTTGGGATCTGGGGAGGTAAATGGATAGAATAGAGGAGAATCAACAGAGGGACTCTCCAATAGTTAGAAGTGAGAAGAAGTAAAGCAAGAATAAAGTAGGAAGAAATGGACTAACTTCTCTAACCATGGAGACCTATCTCATGGAAAAACCCATCCTAGGAACTAGGATCAGCAAAACATCTTAATTTACAGTTTGCCTAACCCCTTGTAGGCAGAACGTCTTCAGTTGTTGAAGAAATAATTGATCTTCTAACAAAAAACACAGTGAAAGCAAATTCCACGAATTCTGAAAAGCTCCACAGAAAGACACTATTTGCAATATATACAATATCCTCTTCTTCAGGAACACAGCAGAATATACACTATGTACAGATTCGTCCAATGTAATGCCAGGGTAATGCCATAACCTGGCCCAATAAATAAAAGGTTTCAGGGTTAACGCAAAAGTAATATACATGTCCAAATCCTAGATGAGATCACATTAGGCAGGGTTCAAAATTATGTTTTAAAAAGTTCTTGCCTAAATACAAGCTCTAAGAGAGCCCAAAAAGTCTAAGATAATCATCCAAAACAGTTAATAACAGAGTTACTAGGAAAAGTCTGTAATATGAAATGTCACAGTGGTATTCACTCACAAAGAAATATTAATTCAAAAACTATGAAACGCTAAAGGCCAAATAGTATCTCGATGAGTAGAGCAAAATTCCTTATACAGTAAATACCTATTCTGCTGAAAACAGTTCCACATCAAGAACAAGCTATTATAAAATCCAGGAAAGTGTAGCACTTAATGATACTAATCAGTTGCAAATATAGAATCCAATCAAAAATGAGAGATATTTCTTTCCTAATCCAATAAAGGATCCAAGAAATCAGTAAAACTAGGAACAGTAAAACTAGGCCCTAATTTCGGTTCTTCTTTTAAATGCACGAGAAGCAAACACATTCATAGCATTAAAAGCTGTCTGAGACTCAACCAGAATTTTATTGTTGCTGGAGTCCAAGTTAGGAACTACACTAAGTAGGTCACGTCGAAGATCGTTATAATAATGACATTGATGAAGAATATGGTTAACAGTTTCTTCCTGGCCACACAAACAAGATGTTGTTGGTGAAAGTCCCAGTTTGTGAAGTTTAGTATTTATACTTCCATGGCCAGTTAATATAAACATACCATATAAGCCCGGCGAAAACCACTTTAATTCCTCCTTTTTAATTTCCTTTGCTACAGGCAGAAAGTCCCTTGTGACTGCACCAATATCAGCTGAAGACCATTCCTGCTGCCATTTTGCAATAAAAATTTGCCTTAATCTTGTCTTCTCAGTCTTAATGGGAGCACTTAGATCTAATTGGATGTTATCATAGGTCAATGGTATTTTCTTCATAAGGTGATACTTAAGGTAGCGGTACTGAACTTCAAAATGGACAGGTAGTTTCCCAAGCAAAACCTGAAGAGGTTTTGCTTGGTGGAGGTAGTTCGACAAGCTCTTGACATGGTCAGGAGGGCAGCCCTCTGCGCTTGTAACAGTTGCTTTACTACAGCAACTTTATTGGCTCTAAAGCTCCAATCACCAGCTCCATAAGAAATTATCGACAAAAACACACAATTATAGTGAAGTCGTAAGGTTTGACCTCTAAGACCCCAGTCTTGTCTTGTTATCTGTTTAATTCGGCTCAGGAACAATTTAGCCTTTTCTTTCACATACTGAACATGTGGTAGGAAACTGAGAGCATCGTCAATATAAATGCCTAGGTATTTGGTCTCGATAAGTACTTAATGGCTTGTTCCCTATATTTAATGACTGGAGGTCTTCCATGGTCAAGCTTTCCCTTAAGCAACATCTGAGACGTTTTTGCAATAGAAACCTACAATTTATGTGTTGAAGACCAGTTGAAGAGTTCCAACAGCACAGCATTTGCTGATTCTTCAAGGCTTTTTTTCTAGAATTACCCTGGATTAATATTGTAAGATCGTCAGCGTATGCGATCATATTAATAGCTGGAAAACTCTTAACCAACCAGGAATCAAAAACCAGATTCCAGCACATGGGACCAAGAAATGACCCCTGTAGACATCCTCTTGTAACTCTGCGAGAGACCTCCTCCAGTCCAGATTTGATAGAAATGATACGATCAGAAAAATAGCTCTTTAAAAGCTTATATATATTTATGGACACTTTGGACTCCCGGAACCTCGCCAGGGCACTTTGCCACCAAAGGGTATCAAAGGCCCCTTTGAAGTCCACAAAGAGGCCGAGCAAATACTTGGAATCTGTATCAGCCTGAAAATCTAGAAGTCTAACTAATGCATCTTCTGTCCCTCGTCCTTTGGTGAACCCATACTGGTCTCCAGAAGCAAGTCTTTTGTCGGCATATGCTGCAATTAATCTACTGGCAACAATCTTCTCTAGCGCCTTTCCCAGAACTGGGAGAAGGGCTATAGGCCTATATGATGATGGATCCTCAGCCGGTTTTTTGGGATTCTTAAGCAAGATTTTGAGCAAAGCTCTTTTCCACACTCTAGGGAATTTACCACTTCGTAGACATGAATTAAACAAAATTAATATTGAAGCTGGTACAATTTTCCAGACTCTTTTAACAACATCTACTTCAATTTTATCATACCCAGGGGATTTAGCTGAGCGTATGGATTTTATTGCGCCTTCAACCTCTTCCAGAGAGAATGGAGGTTCTCCAGTCAATCCTGTGTAATTAGAATTTAAATGTACGATGTCAATTTGTTCCGGTGACATATTAGTATCAGAGACTTGATGTATAATTACATCTAATATTCTATCTATAGTAGAAGACCAAGATAGGGTACTTTGACCTTCTGCAGTTGTGACAGAAGTGAAAATCTCCCCTGGTGGAATCTTTTTGGTCACAAGCTTGTAAATAAGTCCCCAGGGATCGCTATTTCCCTGGGTGCTAATTAAACTCTCCCAAGAAGTCCTTTTTTGTTTGCGAATCTCATTATGATAATTTCGTCTTGCTTGTTTGTATCTACTTTGTAAAACCGTCAATTCAAGTACCGTACACAATGGATTTCTCTTCGCCCTCTGGAATTCACGTCTAGTCCTTCTAGTAAGCTGTTTTAAATCAGTTAATGTAGAAGACCACCAAGGAACGTGATATGGTTTGCGCTTTCTAAATTTCATTGAGGCTTCACAAGCCTGTATAATTGTGTTCTGTATAAATTCAACTTGATTATCCAAAGGAAGAGATTCCATAATACCCATCTGCTCAGGAGTAAACATTTCTTTTATTACCTTAGACGTGCCACTTTGCAGACCTCGTGTGAAAACGAGGCACATCAAAAGGATCCGATCTAGAACGAGAAACGATATCTGTCATTGTAAACTTGATAACGTTATGGTCACTTGTTACCCAATCAGTTTTAACCTACCAATCTGAGATCCTTTGGGCCAAAGACAGTGTTGCCAAGGAGACATCTATAAATGATTGTCCACGTGTGGTAACAAAAGTCGGTGGATGTCCATGTGTGTTAAGAATGTTTAGACGATGTGTCATAATTACTTCCTCTAAAAGTTCCCCTTTTTCATTTGTTTGTTGAATGCTCAACAATGTCGAATGGGCTTTAGCATCCATTAACAGGAATATTTGTTCATTCTGTAAAGCTCTCACGGCAGAATCAATATAGTTCACAAATGGTTGAATGGAATCATTATGTTGGGCACATTGACAATAAATCGAGATAAGATAAAACTTCCCGAACCAGCCTTCAATGCAGGCACAGACTGCGTGTGCAGAGCAAAGACTTGAAATCCGAGTGAATGACATGAAATCCGGTGAATGACACAATGAACAGTAATGATATTTGGCACAGCATTTTTTTAAATAAGCCATAAAACCCTTGTAACGGCCAATCATTGATGGTGCTCCATCCGCCCCATGGATAATTCAAACGCCCCCAGGGGGCAATATCGCCCACTTTGAGAAGCACTGATTTAAACCGTCTAAAAACAGCCCAGCTCTCGTTCTCCAGAAAGCCCAAGAAATGCAATATCACCGTATTACTTAAGGGTCAACCCATCCAGAAAGTCAAACACCATGAGGACCTGGGACAACAAGTTGGATCTGTCGCGACTACTTCAAAGAGGATTTCACCAATATTAGGAAGAAAACTTGGGCCGCCATCTGGCACTCTAGACAAGAATTGACTGGAGTACGTGATGCTAAATTTGTGAAGGAATACATTCGTAGGTGTGTTGCCCCAATCTCCTTATATGCTTCAGTGATTTGGTCATCTTCTCCCGAAACACAAGTGAAAACCTTCTTAAGCATAGAATGTTGGTTACTTATGGGGTAAAGTAGGGGCTTCAGTTTGCCATTCACCACATCAAGAGGAATTTTACACATAAACATAAAGTGGACACCATAGACGTTTAATGTCATAAGAATAAATATGCATATTCCTGCCAAGTTATCGACACTAGATATGATGTGCTGGTACTTACCAGCTTCATCTCACTTCCACGAAGTGAAAGCTGTCTTAGTGATCTGCAAATAGGGCCACTAAGCTCTAACTTATCTTCTTTGAAAAGTGTAAACAGGAAGTTTTCGTCAAATACAGTTGAGATTCTAAACTGATTTCAAATTGACTGTGACAGATTATGCTCTAACAAGGCCGGCCTATAGAAATGGTACTTTTCAACTATCAACTCAGTTACGACAATATTAATACCAACCCATATACTGGCAGCCTCCAGTCCATACTAATGAAAATATGTTGAGCCAGTCAAAGGAAACTATAAGATAAGCATTCCATTTACTGCAGAGCTGACTTATGGAGTTTTCATCCTCATCCACCAATGACTCTCGCTGATACCAAGCTAAAAATAATTCAAATTCATCGTTTGAATTTTATGTCATGTTTACTCCCAAAAACATTTTTTTTTTTGGTTTTTTTGATTATCTGTCTACGTAAAATGTAAAATCTTGAATACTCCAGTTAGGTCAAGTTCATGGTTCCTGTGAACATCTTCATTACAGTTTGGCTAGGAAAGAAATTCCCCTTTGATTTTTACAGACTCTGGTAACACTGTTCGGATTCCGATTTATTCCATTTTTCTTTCTTTTTTTTTTCCGATTTTTTCCATTCCGATTTTTTCCATTTGTCCTCAAACGCCGGGACTGAGGAACAGTGGAAAAAGATCGTGGTCTGACGAGTGATTTGCACTTTTTAACACCAATGGTAAGGAGACAGCGTGAACTTCGTGAAGTCATGCATCTAGATTGTCTCCATCCAGACTTGTGTCCACCAGTTAAACAGCTAGAGGTTGTATCATGGTATGTTCTACTGGTACAGACTTGGTTCACTCATACTATTAGAAGGGCGTGTGACTTCCAATGAATTATCTTAAGTATCGGACCAACTTCCCCTGAAGTGCTTCATGTTTACCCGGATTTGTGATGGTTTCTTTCAAGATGATAATCCAACTGTCACCCGTGAAAAAATTGTATTTGAATGGTTCGAGGAACATTCCCAAGATTTCAAACCATCCATCCTGGCCACCTAATTCACCATATGCGGCTCCAATTGAGAACGTCTCGGATATATCGGAAAGAGGAGTACCGCTTTGCAGTTCTCTGCCATAGCCGAGTAGTCATGGGCGTGAGTGCAGTAGCACGCGCTCTTTGTGTGGACCGAGGTTCAAGCCCGTGACTGCTAAATACGATTAACGTTTGTATTGGCGATTTATTGTAAACTCTACTGACCTGGTGGTCGTGCCGGAGTATAAACAAGAACATATACTGCAGCTGACAAATATCCTGATAGAAAATTGGTCAAATCTGCAGTTATATTTCCTCAGGCATCTAGCTGAAATCCATGCACAATATGAATGGGCTGTAGTTCAGACAAATGGTGGTCCTACTAGATATTGAATAAAGATTTACAATTAATTGTAAATCTTCAATTCTGCATAATCCCGTTGGAAATGGGAAATTCTATTCTAACGTGCAATTGGCTTTAAATTGCTGCGGCTTCGTTCTTGGAGCATCAACTTTCTGCCGCGCTTCTTCCTTTTACATACTTGTATACTTTTAGATGGTTGCTTTGGACAAACCAGTGATTTCCATTGTTTTTACAGTTGTGGCTCCTGTTAAACATACTCTAAGAATAACATCTTTCGAAAAATCAGGACGGTCACCTGTCTTCCTTGTGATCCGATGGAGTAAGAACCGCTTAAAAGCGTACAATATCTATCTGATACCAAGGAACTTGTAATTATGCTCTGTAACAACTTATATTTGCGCTCTGTGTTTAGTTATCTGTTGACGCCATTTGCAAAACATTTCTAATTTTTTGGCCAGTGGGTTATATCAGTGGTTCCAACCCAGTTTGGCGGCAGTCACCATGAGGCAAATGAACTGTGGTAGGCTAATAATAGTAATAAGATGGAACTAGTAATGTCCATCCCGATCATCGTGCCAACCACCGACATGATGCCAAAGAGCCTCCATAAGAACCTGGCGAACCATAGGCCTTCCACAGAACACTTACATGCAACTCTAGAAAGCCGCAATCCTGTATAAGAGTTTCTCGACCATGAATACACGAGGGATGCATAATTTGTTGTGATTCATGGCAAAAATGGTTTTTACTGTTTTTTCATAAGTTTTGATTACTTTGCGCGTTGAGAAATATTCGGTCAACCTTTCGACGTTCCGTAATAGAAGTCTATAAGATAAAAGTGAAAAGGAACCATTACAGATATCAGTAGAAGCCGATGTCTGCGCGTGTAGCACAGTAGTATCGTCACTGCTCTCCCCACACCGGGCCTTTTCCGCCCGGTGTGGGGAGAGCACTGACGATACCCGTCGATGACGCGAGGAACTTTAATGGGCTTTTTTTCCCTCCGTGGCTGAGTTAGTCTGTCTCAGGCGCAGATAGCACGGTTCCCCCCAGAAACTGCGGTTTTTACGTCCAGCAAAACAGGCAAATCGACCAGAGACCTCATGCAATTTACAGACAATATATATATATATATATGAGTATATACAGTATTAGAAATAATGGGTGGCCTAATATAATAATAATAATAATAGCAGGACTAGCAGCCGAGATGTGGCAGTGTTTGTGTACGTGTCGCAGTGCACAGTTTACGAAGTTCAAAAGTGATATGACTACTGGGTTACTTATGAGACATTTGTCGTTTGTGCTACTGCTACGATGCGATTGAATCGTCCAAAGTCAACTTTGAAAAGGTGGTGTAAGGAGAATGTTGAAGTAGTGGGTATGATTGCTTAGGAGAGAACTGACCATCTCTGAAGAAGGGATGGTTACGACATTCGTACGGATCCGCAGTGAACCCAATAAAACACCAAACATCATTTGGAGATCTGGAATTATGGGAAAAAATTGTCATATTAGAGCCACGCGAGAATTACTTCATCTACTCTTGTATATGTCCATAAATTGCATGAGGTCTCTGGTCGGTTTGCCTGTTTTACGGGACGGAATACCAGAGTTTTCTGGGTTGTTGGAGGAATTTATCTGTCTTCGCCTGAGACCGACTAATTCAGCCATGGAATGAAAAGACAGTAAAAGTTAATCGAGCCATTGACAGGATTGAGAGGTCCTTTTCTACCGTGTGGAGGGGAGCGTGGATTTCCTTAATGCACCGTCCCGACAGCGAAGGTGTGTGGTCAGATTTGTGGTTTGGACTTTGGGGTGAGAGCTCATACGATAATGCTTTACGTTACAAAGTCAAATTTGTAGGCACCACGCTGAGGAGAAATAACCTGGAAGGCACAGAGTCGTGACCTGAATCCCTTGGAAGTGGCTGGGCAGAGCTGGAACGCCGGATCGGGGCACAGTGAACACGCCCCTCTTCGACAGTGCAGCTGACTACTACTGTGAAGGAGCAGCGGAGCCAAATGGCAGCTGCCTGCTGCCTTATAATCTTGAGTATTCCCATAAGGATTGCGGCTGTCATTAAAGCCCTCAGGTGAGCCCAAACATCATTAATTTCCCGAATAGCCATCCAGTTTTCTTGAAAAGCACTGAATTTCTGATACTTTTTATGATTCTGTGTATTTTTGTGTTTAAAAAATTACGTAATTTTAAAGTAAAGTTGATCCCAACAGCTGCTTTCGATAATACGGTTATTAAAATATAAAATTAAAAATCATACTCGTAAATCGCATAGGAATTCATTGGAGTACAATTAAATAGCAGAATATCGCAGTAGAGCGCCTTCCAGACAATATGACCTGTCGAATTGAAACTGCAAAAAAATAAAATAATATGAAGAGCTAATAAACACCGTAGACACTTCCTTTCCTTTCCTTTCCTTTTCTCTTTTCTTTCTCTTTGGGGGAAAAAAAGAAAAAGCAAATAGAATTTTTCAGAGCAAAACAATACCAGAGTCTTTGCTTTGGAAAAGGCAAAGAGATTGGTACTGGATTGATGTTGTTTTTCTTTTCGTTTTTCCCCTCGCTCTTCTGTTGTTTTTCTTTTGATCTCAGTCCCTCTTTTACCAAGTAAATTGCCAACTCCTAACCCTTCATTTTATTTTACAAGCTTTTAACTTCGAAATCACATTTAGAATGCCATGTTCTCTCCTAATGTAACGCTATTTTATTCCAACTTATTTCTTTAATTTCTTACGACTTTTACTTTTATAGTGATCTTAAAAATTCGAATATCCTAAGGTGTTCTCAAAGCGAATTTTGCACTTAGGATATTTCCAAAGTTTTGTTAAAATTAAAAAAAATATGTTAGTTTAAGGCCAAATGAGTTCCATGAAGTTAAAGTGGTTGTAGTTTAAGAAGTCTTTCTTTTAAGGAATGATCGATGTTTTGTTTTCCTTTCTGTCTCTCAATGGTTGGACTGATGAGTAAGTAAAAATCATGCGCGAGCCTGCGTGCCCGACAATTGCTAATTACATCAAAACTTTTGTAAAGATGGCGGTGCAAGCCACGTGGGAGGAAAAAATACTAACCGCCAAGGTCATCTATAATTACTTAAAATATGTACATCGGAACTTTGGGGGAGCAGGAAGTCACAAAGATAGACGGAGCCCAAGACAGCCTTGTGTCAGAATGGAAACACCGCCATACTTGTTGGTATCTTCAGCATCATATATGATCACTTTTTTGGACTGGTCACAAGTTATGAATAACGCTTTCTGCGTCACCCCATCATTCACCAACCATTATAAGATGGCACAGGTAACCAACTCTCTTTGGCTTCATGTGTGCCAACACAATTATACGAAGAGCGTATAGTTGTTAGTCTGTCTTACATCAGAAAAATTTGTGATTGTTCCAGGAACGCAGTACTTCAGGGAATCCAAGAAGACTACCAAATAGGCACTGGAAAGAGAAATGCCACCTGGAAGATTAGTAGCTGTCCAGTTAATAGCAACGGATCGGAAGGAGAGTACATGTGGTGATTCAAATTGCTGAATATGTTCTCAGAAAACGATTCTCACTTGTCATTTCAAAGCTGATAGAAAAAGAAAACCAAGCCATATGCTGCTTTCCCTCTGCTCAGATTTTTGTTGTTTGTTTGTCTGTTGTAGGGTTTTAGGCGCATAAGCGACTAAAGCCATATTGCGCTCTGTATATAATGTCTGTAAATTGCGTGTGTGAAAATCTATGGTCGATTTTCAGTTTGTTGGATAAAAAACCAGAATTTGAGGGGGGGGGGGGAATCATGTTACCCTCGCCCGAGGCCTACTAACTCAGCCACGTAGTGAAAATACCCATATAATTCGTCACGTCATCGAGGATTCGAACTCGGGACTTTTCCACCCGGTGTGGGGAGGACTGCGATTCTACCAACTGTGGTACCCGCGAGGGCCATTGAATCCTCTACTGTTTGTAGTATAACTGCAGTCGCCCAAGTCGACATCACCAAATTGAGTCAGTGTGTTGTCACTGTTGTATGCTCAGCATGTCGGATAAAAATTTCTACGTCGATAGACATATAAGTTACGTCTACTTCAGAACACTATGCCCCTAAGAGATCTTATACCACGGCACATTTCAAGAAAGAAATATGTTTGCCAAGCAGATAGTACGTAATTGGTCTGAAACGTGTGTCTTATAAACTTACACAAGTTCGGCTCATCTCGTGATCTACTGTTGTTTTGTATTATATTATCCATCATGTAAAATCCAAGATAAAAACGCATCTCGCTGATGAACGTATAAAGACTATTGTTTGAGCTGTCGAATTAGGCCTCACATTGGATCGAACTGAACCAATGTCAATAGCAAAGCAGAAACTCGGCAAATTTCATATTTATATTGTTAAGATTCCCTGTTGTATAATTGATACGTGTCACAAGGGATGGCTCACAAGCTTAAGATATTATGATAAAGAACCACTCCAAAATCCCTCAGACAACAAAAGTTTGGAAAATGGTAGGATTCAGATTTCATCGATGCCGGACAAGAGATAGTCATGTGTCCCATTAGTAATTCCTAGTTTCATATCCTAAAAAACCGATCTTTGGATCATAACTTACAGACAAAACCACCACACGCAAGTTGCAGGCAGTGAACCTTCAAAAACCGGAGTTATTTCACTGCGTTTATTCTGTGCCTACTCTTATTGAACAGCTGTTGTGTTTAAGAGTTCCACTGTTGTTTGTAGGTGTTATGAGAGTTTTATGGCTCTATTTACTCTGAAACATGGAGAAACCTGCTGTGCGCTTATTTCCTGTTTTGGTTTTATCACACCACAAAAATGTCAGAGCTAAACAAGTATTTTTATACATTACAAGTGTGGTTCATGCAGTAAGCTTTCTCTAAGCAAGGTATACACCTTTTTTTTTCCCTTTTTTTTTTTTAAAGAATAATACGCGTTTTGACTGATGTAAAAGAATGGACAGAGTTCCAGTATCTTACTTCAAAGCAGAATTATTTTGAAACTCAACTGGTGTTTTCTAGTTCATGTACACTGGGTGGTCAGTTTTATTGTGTGCACTACCCTAATCCATAGAATCTACTATTCTATCATAGGCACTGTTACGTGACCAGAGTGTGTATTGAGAATGATTCATCAACCACATAAATTTCTATCCACGACAGACCTCTGGGTAGTCACTACAGTCATTTAAAGAACGTTTACAGTCTCTAGAATGCCCTCATACGGTGACCTCCAAGGTCGCCATTTGGGTTGGAACTGAATTCACAAAACTTCGTTTGGTAGACAAGATTGAATGTGAGGCAAACGGTTTTGTTAAAGTTTTGATGCTGACTTCAATTTTTGGTTTTTTAGATAATATGCCATGAGTTGATATGACTTGTTTCTTTCCGAGGTTTTGCGTTAGAAATTACTGCTTTGTATATCATAAATTTGGCACAAATTTATCATATACAAAGTAGTTTATTATACGTTATCAGAAGAACTAACACTTTATATTTATAACACGTATTCTGAAATATAAATATCTTTTGAATACAGTGACTTTTCAAAAACATTTATTACCAAATTAAATCATGACAACGCAGTACTTTAAATCTTATCTGGTGGTACGCCGGGGTAAGTCAGCTTGTTTTAATGAAATACACAGTGTGAGCAGGTTATTTGGTGCACCTACTCTTTTCGTGAAATGGAGCGTTCCTTCAGTAACAACATCACGTATTCGTGTCATGCAGTATAAAGCAGGTGGGCAGATATATAGGGATTCGGTATATGTGTGCAGTTCAGTGCGAGAATTGGCTAGGTGAAAGATTTAAATGATTTTGAAATGGCGTGGTGGTAGTCAACGGCATTAAGAATATCTCGGAAACTGCGTCCCTCTTGGGGTCTTCATGTATTTCTGTGCCTCGGATGTACCGAGTTTTTTCCAATAACCAAATAACATCTAGCAAACGGTGATGCTGGAGGTCAGTGGTGGCTGACAAGATTTGTGCAGGGTAATAAAAAGGCTAGTCAGTCATTCAAATAATAACTCATTATAACAGTTGTAACCAAAGAAGTATTTCAGAACGCCCAACTGATCGTACCCTGTCATGGATGGAGATATTGCGGCCAACAACCGAACCGGGTTCGAGCCCTATCAGCAAAAAATAAGAATGGTTACATTGGGTTCAGATACATCAACATTGGAACAGTGGAGGATTGAAAAAACGTTGCCGGGAGGACCAGATTATGGTGAAAGAGCAGGTGTTCACAGAACCATCATCTTAGGTGTCAACAATGCAGGCTGGTGGTGGCGATGTAGAAGTGTTTTCGTGGTGCTTATTATGTCCCGTATATATAAGTGGGGCAATGTTTGTATGCCTCAAGTTATCTGTAAATTGTTTTCATGTGCAAATGTGGGCTTCCACCAGGATAACGTGTCATGTCACAACGCTACATACAAGACGTTATGTCACAAGGCTGTCACGGGAATTGGTGTCTGGGACATGAGAGTGAATTTAGTCTGCTCCGATGGCCTTCTCTGTCATAGATCAGCATCTATGGGATGAGATGAAACGAGCTCCTCAGAGTAAGGATCCGAAACTATCCAATTTTCAATTGCTGTTGAAAGCTATTGAGCGATTGTGGACCAGCATCCCTGTGTCATGCTTTCAATACTTCGTTGAGCCCTTTCCACGACGAATCCGGTCTGTTCTGGGGGACTTAAAGGGGGACCTACTTGTTGTTAGGGCATCATCATCAGTAGACATTTTCAATCCACTGCAGGATGAAGGCCTCTCCAGCAACTTTCCAGTTCCTTCTGTTTTGTGCAATGACTATCCATTTACTCCCCACAATGAATTTCATCCATCCATCTCCGCCGTTGTCTTCCAGGTTTTCTTCTAGCTCCTCTTGGGTACCATTCTGTTATTTTCTTAGTCCATCTGTCATCATGTCTTTGAGCTATGTGTCCTGCCCAAGACCATTTTAGTTCTTTAGTTTTGATAAGAATGACCTTTACTTGAGTTTGCTGCCTAATCCATGTGTTTCTCTTCTTATCTGCCGACCGGGCTAGCCGAGTGGGTAAAGTACCTTCCCGGCAACCCAAAGGTCGCGGGTTCGATTCCCGCCTCGGGCTTGGATCACAGTACTGCAAAAACCTTGGGAGGTGCAATATGGCCACAGAAGCCGATGCGCCAACAACTACCAAATCAAATCAATCTTCTTATCTAACTGTCTGATTCCCAATATAATTCGTTCCATTCTTCGCTGTGTAGTTCTCAGCTTCTCTTCCATTCTTTTGGTGAGTGTCCAAGTTTCACTTCCATAAGTCATGGGTTGGCGCCTCCGTAGCCAGGTGGGAAGGAGCAGCAGTGCGTAGCACACGCTTCTTGATTAGACCGGGGTTCGAGCCCGTCACCACCAAATACGGAGGATGTGGAAAGGTCAGGGAATGACCACCGCATATTCCCGGAGCAATATGGCCTTAGTTGCTAATGCTCCTAAAAAAAAAAACCAAAAAAAAAATAAGTCATGGTGGGGAGCATACATTGGTTCATTATTTGACGTTTCAGACAAACTGGGATATTGCTCCTCAGTATAATGTGAATATATTTCCTGAATGCTGTCCATCTGTTGTATTTGACGTATATTTATGCACGTCAAATACACTGAATGTCAACGTTGTTAAGTAGATGTAAGTAATAAAGTTGACATTCAGTGTATTTGACGTGCATAAATGTACAGTATTACATTCAGCCACCTGGCTACTTCCGCTTGACTTTATGATAAAATAATCTGATTTCACTACACGTGCCTTTTGAATTGAAATGTTTAAAAATAAATCTGCATTTTGTTTTTCTCAAATCAGAAAAAAACGGAATGCAACGCAGATATGCATTTGTGTGTAACTCCAAAACAATATCTGTTTTCAATTTGTCGCTTTTGGAAAGAGTCAGCGAAACCTGTTGGTTGCGAGTTTAGTAATTCAATGGCGGTCATCAACCAGTGTGTGGATGTTCACCTTTTCTTTGTGAAGTTCAAAGAGTTGCAACGAATGCATCGAGAACTACAACAGATCGATGGAGAGGCCCCAACAGATACTTGTTGACAGAACATGCACGGAATTCTACTCACAACTAACCCCACGTACTTGGCGTTCTTCACACTAGATGGCGGTGCTTTTCTATTACCCTCGAAAATGTCGCCAGACTTGCAACGATAGCTGATGGTTGCTAAGACACATTCGTCGTGCTTTCACCCGAATAAGCGAGAAAGAAACCTGTAAGTATGGATGCAACCTAACATGCCACTCTGCCAGTAACCTTTATTTATAGAAGATTAAAAGCACGAGCCAACAACCCTATGCATGCTGAGACGAAAAAGCAAATACAAAAACAGCAACGCGAAAGTCGAAGTTAATAAACTCTAAAGCAGACGTGTTCCACAACAGAGAAAACTTAAAGGAAAAATAAAGAAGAATTAAAAAAAAAAAAAAAAAAAAAAGAGGTGAAAGATGTTTTCTTCGCGTGGAGCATTCCATGTTAATTAGCGAAAGCCTAATTACGTCATTTTTATTTACGCATATTAACTGTTGGCAATGCAGTGCCTTCCTTCTTCTCTCTGTCCCCCCTTCCCCCGGTATCCTGAGGCGATTTCTTTTATCATTCACCTCAAGAAATGTTTAAACACACAGCAGGCAGGAGAGCCGCGGGTTTGCTAACAGCTTGCATCTGATGAGCGCTATCCTTACTAATACGATAGGAACAAAAAAGATTATTAGAGCCAATGACAGGTTCGATTTGCAATCCCTGAATAAAAATTGGTAAGATTTCCATCTAGCCCCCCCCCCCCCCCAGAAGATAACTTCCACGACTGTGATGTATTTGCTTTCATGTACTGTGCGGAGTTGTTGTTATATATTGGTTATTTTATAGATAACTGTTTATAGTTCACGGATGCATATGAAATGTACTAGCTACCAAAATTATGGGAAGCACTTGTATATGGAATGTGAAAATCCGATTTGTTTTGCTAATGCCCCTTCAAAAGCTTGTCAAAGGCACGTTTTTGAAGGGGCATGTTTAGAAAAATAAATACGCAAATATTACTATAGATAATAGAGACTTTTTAGTGTGCAGTTATGTTGTAGTGAATCGATTATTTATCTGTTATATTTTTTGTGTAGTTATTCTTGGTAGTGTTAGTAATTTGCAGTTTAGTAGGTCTTTTTTCTGAAAAATATGTGCTAATATTAAGTTATTCCGAGAAGAATGTTAAATAGACAGTAATGACTTTTGTACGGGGAAATTGTCATTTGATTGATTTCGGTTTGCGTGTTCACTTTGTTTTGCAAGTTCGCGTTAAGCCTAATTTGCTAGTGAATTTGAAATTTTCTTTTGTTGGGGCAAAGCGAATAATTGCGCATCAAAACATTTGAAATATTCATTTCCGATTTTTACTTTAAAAATCAGTTCATAAGAGGTAACATTTTGATAGTAAAATTTAAATTTACATTTTTTTTTTGTTGATAAAGATATTTTTTTCTAATTTAGCGTTGGCGTTGATTATTCCTTGTTTTTTTCATATTACGTATTTATATTTATTCCATATTTGGGATTCATTTGGTTACATTACCACGAAAATTAAGAAACGTACGTGGAAATAGCACGCGATATTTAGATTGCTTCACTTTTTCCCCCACTTGAACGTATTGGTGGAACTGCATCAAGTATTTTTTGTTTGCAGGGAAATCGCTGTTGCCCGTGCGCAATCCCAGTTTCAATTTCAGTTGTTAATTAATTCCCGTGTATCTATCTATCTATATATATATATATTTTTTTTTTTTTTTTTTTTTTTTTGCGTAACCTGGAGATAGTTGAAGTTAATCTAAACATCGTATAATTTTGTTGTTTTAAGAAATCTTTGCTCCAGAGGAGTGATGTTACAAATGCATTCGGCCTATTCATTTTACTCCTAGTACAGGGAAAAGCGAATACTTGGGATTCATTTTATAATTCTGTAAAAAAAGAGGTCTTCATCTTCAAGAGATTTACATTTACAGTACTTATTTATGTGTAGTAAACTATAAATATTACTTTCATTCAGAAAAAAAAGTATTCCTCTCTCAATATCCAGGAGAAGCAAATTAGTCAGACGTTAAGTGATCCGCGTTTTCCACAAATGACGCGCGATAGGAAGATGGAGAGGTTGGACAGACACTCTCAAGAGTTTTGCACTGCCACACGAGTCTTGTACGTCGACGATGCATTGATCTTTACATGCAGATACGGAAGCAACGCCCAAAAAATCGTTGAATCGGATGATTTTGCGACAGGGTTATGGGCTGTTGGAGTTTCTGTAGATTGGTACAGGGATCGAATACCCTGTGCAGTCCACATTTTTCCAGCGTCTCGCGTGACATCTGAAGCGTTCTCCGTACCGTGTCGCCATCTCTTGACTTTTGTCTTTGGTCCCTAATCTTACTCTGTGGATTACACGTTTCCCATCAGCTTTACCAATGGAAAAGTAAACGTTTTTGTCGATTGATGCATACTAGTTTTGTATCTAATGTCCTTAGCGTTACCTGTCTTAAGCACAAATTAAGAATAGAAGTGCCTATTCAGTCTCCAGCGGTTACTTTGACAAATCAGACGAGCATCAGAAGCAAAAGAAAAGAAGGGAATGTGGGCGTTTAATAAAGGAATAAATAATCTACGAATGGAGCTTGTGTTTTATCAAAATAAGTTGCCTTTTAACTTTGATCTTGGAGATCAAAGACTCCCGTAATTAATTCGGGATGGCAACTCGTATCCTCCCCACTGCATCAAAAAATAAAAATTCTTTTAAAAGCCTTGGCTTGGCACTGTTTTTATTCCCCTTGAGAAGTGGAAATAGCTGTTTCCGCAATCCGAACTAACGTGAAACTCAACGTGAGCCTGAAGAACACCTGATAGGTTTATAGATATGGAAGAACCTGTTACTTGGCATGTTAACGAAATGGTTTTTGCATCCCGACAGTTGCTGCTCCTTGCCCTGTATTCGTGGATATTTAGCGTTAATGAATCACTCTTGTTATCATTCGCTGAAAAAAATAATAAAGATAAAATTGAATTGAGTTTATCGAAGTTGCTGTTTAACGCGTCCCACCCCTTCTCACTGTAGTTATATCGAAATGTAGCGATTTCAAATAGAGTTCATTCAGAAGCATTGTGTAGGGGAAGCTAAACACTCTCACAGCTCCGCTTTATGAAATCGATTCTCATTACCTATTTTAAGCCTATTTGAGTTTTTAGCGCGATGATCTGGTTTTATAAAACTGTCTTACGTAAAATTAACAAATCAAAAATCGTTTTTCGAGATCTTCATCTGTATTGCGAGAAAACAGCATACAGGGCAAGCTAAGTTTAGTTTTGTACTAAAAGTTCTGTACTTCAGTACGAAAGTTTCGCTCAGTCTGTAACGCCAGTGATGGAGTAACATAACAGCTTACACAGATTCACATTAGTTGTCAACTTTATTAATTAAGAGCTATGATTCTGTCCATTTTACTTGGATATAGTGCCGTCTGGTGTTTTTACTATTAACTATAATTTTTGTTTTTTAAGAAAAGAGTAACCAACATAGCATCCGTAATGAGCTTGTAGGTTCACGTAGGTCTGCGTTAAAAGGGTGAAACCCTATGAATGACGATGCAGCCATGTACATGGCAGTGTTCCTTTCGTCCTGTGAGACGTTTGAAGCCCTCGGAGGAAGGGGAACTGCTTTACCTAACTGATGTACTGTAGTGGTACGAGTTTGAAGGCGGGATAAACACCAAGACGCAGACCACGCAATATACTTCTGGCTTCCAAAACTGAGCTATTAATAGACATCCAGAGAGAGAGAGAGAGAAAGAGAAAGAAAGAAAGAGCGAACGAGTGGTTGAAACGAGAATTGCTGTGCTCGCCTTGATTCCCAGTTGGTGAAACGCTAGAGTGAAGGCATCGCCTCACCGCACCTGTACCAAACGGACCTTCATTCTCTCTCTCTCTCCGATTACACACCGGTTAAAAGGAGACGATCGCTATGTCGAGTGCAATTAGGCATGAACTGATTGCTCAGGTAAGTTGGGAGAGTTGTTTTCTGCCCTTTACTAACCCCACCTTCCGATTACATACAATTTCTTAGACCAGAGATAATTAGACGTGCGACTTAATAGAGAACTGATTAGAAAAATTGGTGATAATGATGATGGAGAACTTCTTAAAAAGATCGCAGAGACAAGATTATTTTTCCAGTTGTAATACTGTAATTTACTGAGCTTCTGGCCAAGAAATCTGAAATGCTGTTCTTGAGAAAGGCAATTTTTCATTGTTTTATTATTAATCTTATGTGTTTACTTATTGTTTCTTAAAACCATTAGGAACAGCGAATCAAGGTTTCATGATTAGGGACTAAATTATCCTTAATTGTGCGTTAGCGTAATTGGGGATTGTATTATCTCTAATTTATTTTGCCAGCATTTATTTTTTTACTATCTTAAACAAAAAGACAGAGAAGTTAACATTTCATGATCTCTCATGAAAAACATGTGAAGAATGTATATAATAGTATCTTTTTTTTTTTTTTTTTTTGTATTGCTGGGGGAGTTAATCCCCTACATTGCATACGACTTTTGGCTATTTAAATATATAAAAGAACGAAGCGGTAATGGTGATCAGTAATTTGTATGCTTTTTAATTTCTATTCTATTATCATCGTTTAAAGCGCAGTTGCTTTACTGTTAAACAGATACGCGTTGCAGAGAAGTTACATTACAGAACAAAATCCATCTACTGTACTTCTAAATAACATTTGGAACTTATATTGTGTTTCTTTCTCTATTTTGTTTTGATAAAAGGGCATCGAAGATGCAGCGCTAGAATACTTATTTTTCCGTGTTATTTTTCGAAGGTGTTAATAGGAATTGGATGGAGAAAAGTAAATACCAATATAAAATCGTTATAATTTGACCTTGAACTATGGTGAGCAAACAGTTTCCTCCCACTCTTCTTGGATCTTCGGGGAGATGATTAAATTGGTAAAAATAATATTGAAATGTAACAGTTCAAGTACAGGGTGAAATTTTACAAATAAAAACTCTGCCAGAAGGATTTTCTTAGATTTCGAAGAGTTAAGGATATTCCAAGGAACTCCCCGTTAGTTATCCCTGGTGTTTTAGCCCTTACAATATTCCAATTGTCCTGTATAGACATGATACAGTGGCGCGGTATGGGCTAAGATTCTGATGCGCTGTAAAACAAATAAAAATTTAAAAAACAATTACAAAAACTGGAGACGGAGAAGCGAACATCTTTATAAGAATTTTGCCTTGAAGGAGAATGGCACCAATTAAAGGACCGGCTTTTGAATTGTGGCATTTTGTAGGTATATCTCCTGTTAATTCGGGTCTAACGTCTTAAAATTATCCTCTGTAATGTTCCTTATTGTCCCTTTGGTTGGCCAAATTGACTCATAATTTGTCTGCCACTCACTTTTCTTACATCTCTGGCAAAAATCTGAAAAAGAGTTAGAGGCACTAAACAGGGAAATCCCTGGATTTCTCTTGAGTAGTCCCGTGGTATTACATTACCCTCTGATGGACTGAACCACTGTCGGTTGATGTATAACTTATTGATCCTTTCTCGGTCCAACTTCCTTGCAGACAGGGGAAGGAGGAGATTGCCGATGTTTCTATTGGATTATGCGCACGCGGCGGGTGCGAAAAGTAAATATGACGATATTAAAGATCGTGAAGTAAGGAACACAAAGAACAGACTCGTAACAAAATATTGGATAATTGATTGGGAACACAATTATGTTCGCTATTAATTAGAACAAATAGAGCAGTGTTGCGTGTGTTGTAGTGAATTGATACTTGCAACCCCCCGTCGGCATAGAGATGACGCTTGACACCCGCGTACACATACACATGCAACCCCGAAAGAAATACCGAAGTGAGCATGTTAAAGAGGAGATAGATAAACACGTCTCGGCCTGACATTTAAACCAGCTCCCTCTCCCAGAGCTTCACTCGGTTACTTCTGCCAGAACGACAACCTACTGTTTTCTTACCCATTTAGCCGCAAGGTGACAGGCAGTTGACCCGGGACATGAAACAGACTACCACTGCAAGCTGACGGAACCGACTCCCGCATTTACAACCCGGTATCTGAGCCGACTATAATTAGATTACTGACAAATCCTCGGCATTCCTCTTTGTCAACTGGCTCTCCGAGACGGCTTCGCTGAATGCCAAAAATATACATCAACCTGCCGTACGCTCGGGCGCCTGCAAACAGACACACGGGCGCATAAGGAACCCAGGTCACTAGCTGTGTCTCTTCCGGTTGGTGGGGGACGAAAGACCATGGAAGTCGAGGGGGAAGCGTGAGGAAAAAGGGGAGAGCGGTTGGGGTTTACGTTTGATTAATGGCGACGCGTGTTACTTGTGATGAGACGAACGCGTTTATCAGATCCCTGTTCTGAAATGATGAGGTTCCACTATCCGCTGCCAACCTTCCCGACAGTTCAGCATGCCAGTTCGGAGTTCCACTGTCTTGTATCTCTTGTCAACGGGATTCGGAGAGACAAGCGACAGTCGCGTGAAATGAGCAAGGAGTGGAAAAGGTAAAAAAGGGAGACAAATATGCAACGCGTTTCAGACGCTGACACACGGCAGGTCCTGTCGTTCTCGACCAAACGGCTCATTTGGAAGTCATTAATTTCCATTTTCTTCCTTTGGCCCTCTTTCATTTTGTCTTACCTTTTCTTTTCGCTCCATATTTCTTTTGTCTTCTTTGCCATCTTTATTTTTTTCTACGTCCCGTTTGTTAGCCCCCCTTTCCTTTTTCCCTCTCTCGTATATCGGCCAACCCGAAGAAACCAGAAAGTTTGAGTTTAAAAACGAACCGATGTTTGAAGTCACCGTCCCATTTCTTATTTTCATTTTATTTGTATCAGAAAAGAAAGAAATTATCCCCCACTTCCTGAGGAGCTTCCAGGGACTATGCCCAGTATCGCTAAATACCCCCCCCCCCCTCAGCTCACTGCTGTCCAGGGGGTGGCTCTTAAACAGAGCAATAAACAGATTTAATAAATAAATAAATAAATAAAAACTAAATATATGCCTAATAACCTTAGAGAAACATACGCAAAAAATCCCGAGATTCAACAATTTTCGATAATAGTTTCCATGGATACTTAAGTATGATATTTGAAAAATAATAATAATGAAATTGAACGGCGAAGTAAGGCGTTTATGAATCGTACCTGACGAAAGAAGACAAAAATATTGCTGACACCTCGATCATTGATTTTTTCCCCCACTCTTTTCTTAATGCTTATTTGATACACTCTTTATCGCTGTTTCATTTCACCGTGTGTGTACGTTACTCGATAATTTTCGAAACAACAATAAAAAGAGTAGGTAAACATCAGGCGATCACCCCGAAGATATAATGATAGCTCTTCTAAAGCAGCGATGCGCTTAAATGTAAAGATGCTTAGCTGTTTCGCCACTGTTATAATTGAAGATAGCCGTCAGATATCTGGGAAGGCACGCGCCACGTGGATTGACACGTCATAAGCATAATAACGTGTAATTTTCTTTCCCTCTCTCCCATTGTATGCGGAATAATAATCAGTCTGCCTACCTTCGACAATAAATTTTACTGAAATGCGGGGGAAAAAGAGCGGCCGCGGTAGAGTGACAGCCAACCAGCAAACTACTGCGCATCCCACTAATAATTGCAATTAAGTAATGGGAGTTTTGGCAGCATTACAGAAACATTGATTCTTTCAGTTGTGTTCCGGATTATCCGGTTTTTCTTTTCTTTTCTTTCCTTTTTTTTATTATTATTTTTTTTCCTCTCCATTTTTTTCTTTTTCATTGTTGCCATGGATAGGGAAGTGTGCGGAAAATCGCGGAAGAGAAATGCAACAATGCTGTCAGTTTGACGGTTTCTATGGATACGGAAATGTGTTAAAGATCGCGGAAAAAGCAACAATGCTGCCAGTTTTGCCGTTTCTATGGATACGGAATGTGCAGAAACTCGCAAAAAATGCAACAGTGTTTACTATGATGAGCGTCATCGGAAGAATCTGATGGAAGACGATACCATTAAGGGGTAGTCGAATATCGAAATAACTTTTTAATTTTTTTACGTAGTGTTCGATTTCTTTTTTTATTATAAGAAACAAGTTCGGCTTTTTGTGTTTGCCGTTTGGTGGCGTAGTAATGTATAAATGTCAAAGATCCTGTCATAAAAAAGGGGGCGGCGGACATAGGCCGTGCTCAGGAGTGGTAAACAGTGGATTGCGGTAAAGCCGATGTGGCATGTTATTGACCAAAGAGGCCAGGTTGATGGGTTCGGCTGACTTGTAATTAGAACGTTTCTCGTCTGCTAATACGCTTTTGATCTGTGCAACGTTCTTTGCCGCCGAAGTAGTCGCCAAATTAAGGATCCCTCGGTTGGACGCTCTTGCACATATGCCGATACTTTGGAGTCCGCGCACTCCCTTGTGTGCTGGATCGCACGAGAGGCCATTTCTTCTTATTACACACGACTCTGCTGCTCAGCCAGTCAGCCTAAAGACGAGTTTGTGCAGAAGGAAGAGGACGGAAATGCTCTATTTGGATCCGATTATAGTTTATATCTATGAAAGAGAAACCTTCAGGTAGACCATTAATTAGGACATTTCGGGTCTTGAGTTACTTAGAAAAATCAATGTGTTGCATAGGAGGGCCACTACACGATACGTGGGATGGGTAATTAAACTATCTGCACTTACACGTAGCGGCTTGGAATAGCGTTCACGGTACTTTCGCGTGCAACTTGTTTCCATTTCGGTTAACAAATAGGGAATAAAAATTTAATTTTTTTTGTTCTTTCGCCAGGCGTCGCTAGTAATAATGCGTATCAAAGCGGAAATGTGAATTACATTGCACGCCACAATATGTCTCTAAAAGCATGAAAACAGCAGAGTTATCGAATAAAAGTAACAACACTAGCTCTGAATGCACCAGGTGTAGCTTGTAATAATCAGCAATCGCTTGCTATTGTTTTGAAGGCGTTTTTGCACATCGAATCGACGCTCGCATTAGGAATAAATAACTTACCAGAAAGTCTAAATAAATATTTTCTAACCCTAACCCACTAGGGGTATTAAAACCATGCAACGCAGAGGAAGGAGGTCTAGACCTCCTTCTTCTACGACCCATATTTAGTCTCCAGAGCTAAGTTCCGGTCAACCCTTCCCCATCAATTCCCTCATGCAGGATGACTTTTGAGGTTAGGATGGACATTTTTATTCATTTTATTTTATTTTTAACATATAATATACACAACAGGCATTCGCCCAGTTAAAGTGTATAACAGAGCAAAGGTTGTGCAAAACATAATGATAAATGGTAGACTAATACACTTTGTACAATGAAAGTTAATTCAAGCTGGAAAAGTCCAATTCACAAAAATAAAAAAGATATTCATGACGTCAAGTCCAGCGCCATGATAACTCGCAGAAAGCAGTTTGCTGCAGGAGACATCATCTCTCTCACTCACACACACACACACACACACACACACACACACACACACACACACACACACACACACACACACGCGAATTAATGAGGACATCTTTAGCCCAGAACTCATCCCTCAATCGGTCAACCTACAACATCATGGCGAGATCCAAACCTCCTTACATTTTTTTGAGTGTACAGCTCTGAAACGGTGTTCGCAGGCCGGCCGCTAGTTAGTACACCGGACCGAACCTATTCGTAACTCTTTAGGAGGCTTCCGGATCAGCTAGTGTATAATCTTGCTATCTCTACTCTGCCAGATAGTGACTGGAGGGAGGCCGAGTAGTGTGTATGCGGGGGGCATTGTCGAAGTCATGTAATGTCAAGGTTCTGAGAATATTCTTACCATGTGTAAGCCATATTCAAATTTCATTACTTCATATAGCATTGCCCCCCCACTTTTTCTTTCTATTGAATACACCGTGCATTGTCAAACTAATACAGTAAGCTTATGTGCGAAGAGATCTAAACGGCCAAACACTTCCTAGTTCATTTTACAGATATATGTGGTCTCAATTCTAATCTCAAGGATGTCCATTTCCACTTACAGTCTGCCAAACCCCATGTACTTTTTCTGACGGAATCTCAGTTATCGGTTGATTCAACTACTCCTCGTTGTATATTTCGTTGTATTATTCGTTGTATGATTCCTTTCGCCCCAAAGGTGGTACTTGTGCATATGTCTGTTCCGATATTCCCTGGAGAGACTTGATAATTTGGAATCCCTCTTTTCGACCTTCTCTGATATTAAAATCACTCTACCTCATTGTATCAAATTCATCTGTTGGCTGTACCGTTCTCCCAACTGCACTAATCACTTGGAGCTCTTCGACTTCCTCTCTTTGCATCTCGACTTTCTCCAGTCTAACTTTCCTAACAGTGAGGTAATTTTCCTTGGTTATTTTAATGTTCACAACCCCAGTTGGCTTCCGTTTTCTATTCACACCGACCCAGCTGGTCGAGATGCTGAGGCTTTTGCAATTACTAATGACCTTGCACAGATTGTTCATTTACTTACAAGAATACCGGAAAATCCTAACACCCATACAGCCAACACGCTCGATATTTTTTCTCACAAACAACACTTCTAAGTACACGGTCGAAGTGAGTGGTCCTTTAGGCACCTCAGATCACAACTTGGTGATTGTCTCTTCTCCAATGGAGCCTTTATCTCATGGCTATTCCTAACCTCTTGTTGTTTGGCATTACAAGAATGCAAAATATGATGACCTGCGAGATTTCTTTTCTTCTTTTCCTCGGTCGGACTACTGTTTAAAAACGTCTGATGTCAACGTTTGCTTAGATCGTGTTAGTGAAATTATTCTTGTAGGAATGAAATCCTTTGTCCCCACTCCACTTTAAAATCTCGTCCTTTATCTGAACCTTGGTTTTCCAGTAAATGTGCTAAGGCCGTTCAGGAGACGAATGCTGCATATCGTAATTGGCTTGTTTCCAGTTCTTCAGTTTCATTTTCTGCGTACACCAAAGCTCTCAACAATTGGAAAGCAGTTATTAATCAGTCCAAATTAGATTTTGAACAGGCTAAGAGTAGAAAACTTTCTTCTTGCCCTAATGGTAGCCAAGCATTCTGGTCTCTTGCCAAAGCTATTGGTCGCAGCTTTTGCCCATCTTTGCTCCCACCTCTGTCACAACCAGACGGTTCTGTTCTCACTTCGGCCAAGGATAACGCTAACCTGCTAGTAACCCATTTTTCTTCCCACTCGTGTATTAATGACCGTGGTGAAACACCTCCCACCATTCCTAGCACGCTCCATTCAGTTCCTCCTGTGGTCTTCCGTCAAAAGGATGTCAGAAGGATTTTGACGAATATTGATGCAAAGAAAGTTTCAGGTCCTGATAGTGTTTCTCCACTTGTTCTCCAAACCTGTGCTCCTGAACTTACTCCTATTCTTTACCGCCTTTTTTCACTTTCTTATTCCAAAGGTGTTTTTTCTTCTGCTCAGAAATTTCCTCATATCCAGCTAGGTTCCTAAAAAGGGTGACGAATCCCTCCCATCCAATTATCGTCCCATTGCAATTACTTCTACTCTTTCTAAAGTAATGGAGGAATCTATTCCTCTATGGAGGAATATATATTAGCCGCCTACTCTTAAACTACCTAGAAACTATCGCCAGTATGAATTCCGTCAGTGTCGATCTACTGGTGATATTCTGGCTTATGTTACTGATTTATGGACAAATTAATGGAAAAGTACCGTGAAACACAAGCAGTTGATCCCAAAGGCTTTCTATCGTGTTTGGCATAAAGGTCTCCTAAACAAGCTTCCATCTTATGGTTTGCCAACTCTTTTTTTGTAATTAGTTATCCAGTTTCCTCTCTCATCGCTCACTTAGGGTGAGCGATTTTCAGGAAATAGATATGAAGGAAAGTTGTTCCAGAAAATGGCAGTTTAATGAACAAACGAGGAAGATGAAAGTTGGTTCTGTGAGTTTGAAGTTGTACAGTAAATGGATGTTGGCTGGTGGCGGCATGTGTTTGGACTGTTTTGAAAGAGAGCGGGAATTATAGAAGCCAATTCAGAAGAACAGTGCCCATGGAAATATCTGAAGAAAAGGCATGCTGCAGAAACAGTAGGTCTATGAGACAGCGAGTGGAGAGACTCTGTTAGAGAGGAGTCATTAATTAACCTAACTGACCTCTTCTGAATGAAATCTAGAAGCTTGTGAGAGGTTTTTGGAGAAACGCCTCAGATGTGGGAACAATATTCCATGGTAGGGCGGATTTGATTTATACATAGTGACCAACTGTTTGGAAGAAAAGTAACGCCGAGAGTGAAACAGAAAACCAAGTTTTTTAGAAGCAGAACAACTGTTTGGAAGAAAAGTAACGCCGAGAGTGAAACAGAAAACCAAGTTTTTTAGAAGCAGATGAAGCAATATTTGTAATGTGCTTGTGCCTATAGAGATTAGAAGTCAGGGTAATCCCCAAAAAAGATATATCAAGTTGCCTAGAAATCGAGTGTCACCAAAGATAAGCATAGGAGCAGAAGAATCCTTTTTGCAAGATATAAGACAAGACTGTGTTTTAGAAGGATTGAAAGCAACTAAGTTGTCTTTGCCCCACTGCAGAATTACCTGGAGATCTGCATTTAAGGTAGCGGATATTCGAGAAGTTGAAGCTGATTGAGCAGAGCAAGTTTTCTCAAAATGTAAAGTGGAATGCAACGTACTATCATCGGCAACACTATGGATAGGATTTCCACTCAATGGAAGAAGGTCATTAACATACAAGAGGAAATGAGTGGGGGAAAGTACTGAACCTTGGGGGACACCAGCATTAGTGGAGAAGTTATATAAGCTCTATATAATCTATTAGCACTTTCTATGTATTTTATATATTTGCTGTGTACCCACATAGTTTTCTATGTACTGAATGTAATGTGTCCATTTAATTGTTAGATTCCTCTGGTTGCCTGTAGCGGGAATCGTGTCCTACATTTCTATGAATAAAGAATAGTATTATTATTTGTTTGGATTAAAATACCCAAAAAAAAGCATTAGCAGATGTACAATTGTGCTCAAAAAAATGCATCACTTGCAGTATTCATGGAATTTCTGTGCAAGTTGGCAATATATCATATATGTTTTGTTATAGCATCACCCTATTGCATCATCCATCCCTCTCAAACTCTCTTAGATGTCATGTGCCATACATGATTGCATCACCCTATCAGCAGTATAAATACAGTGCATGTGCTCCGAGCTTGGTATTCTGTGTTATTACAATGTAAGTTCTCAGAATTAACACCATTTAGTAAAAATGTTGCTGCTGCTTTGAATGTAAAGGGACATTATACGTATGAAATAGCTGAAATGATTCATTGCAATCAATCAACAGCCGCATGTTTATTACGAAAATTTATCAGGTTATTTGGTTTTTTTTAGGAGCATTAGCAACCAAGGCTAAGGTCTCCGGGGATATGCGGTGGTCATTCCCTGACCTTGCCTCATCCTCCGTATTTGGTGGGCACGGGCTCGAACCCTGGTCTTATCAAGAAGCGTGTGCTACGCACTGCTGCTCCTGCCCACCTGGCTACGGAGGCGCCAGTTTATCAGAAACTGGCAGTCTAAACAAAAAGAAAGGAAGTGTACGTCCACGAATATTTTCAGATTTTAAAACATCATGGAAGAAGGAGGATACAGGAGTAAAGGCAAGTACTGCTACAGTACGTAGACGCCTTTTTTTCGTTGGATTTAGTAACATTTGGTCTAAAAAAAGCCACTTTTGACATAAAAACTGAAAGCCCAGCGTCTAAAGTGGGTAAAAGAGCGTGCTAATTGGTCTGAAGGTCAATGGAAATGTGTTTCCTCTGAGGAATCAAAATTCAATTTGCATGCATCGAACGTCCAGCAGACTGTTAGACGGAGAAGAGGAATAGAATTTCATCCTAACTGTATCGTCTCCACAGTGAAACATTCTGCATCTCAAATGGTACGGGGCTGAATTCTACATAGAGTAAGTGGTCATTTTGAATTTGTGAAGGATACAGTGAATGCCGAGATATACAAGAACATTCTTGAGACGAAATTATTTCCCACAATTAGAGATCACTATGGGAATGTTGCCAATTGCATTTTTCAGGACGACTCTCCTCCATGTCATAGAGCCAAAACCGTGAGCACTACTTCATAAAATTAGCAAAAGTTTTAAAATTATGAAATGCCCCACTCATCCTTAAATAAATGTAATTTATTTCGCTGTCTTTACTGTCCAAGTGCAAAAATGGTTGAAGGATAAATCAATTCGCGCAATAACATGGCCTGGGAACAGTCCGTGTTATTGTGCTGTTGAAAGAAAATGTCTATTTTAGTAATGCAAAAGTAACCAAACGCACTTAGAGAGCTGCACGAGACATTAATCCGTGTTTGGTACCACGAGATTTCTCAAGAAGGCATTCAGAACCGTATCCAGTCGATGCCACAACAATGTGCAGCAATAAAAGCAAGGAGTGAGCCCACTAAATATTAGAGTGCATTTTTTTTTTTTTTTTTTTTTTGGTTATTTAGTTGCCTGTCGTCCTAATATGAGCAAAGTAATGGGGAAAAAAATCGCTGCTTTTTGTAATTATATGAACCAAAAGTAACCTGCTGTTATTTTGGAGAAATGTACTTATTTCATAGTATATTTCATTGTACCCATAACGCATAAAAGTAAAATTTTTTGCAATTAATAGTTTCATACGTGAATTGCTATTACTGTACTTATATTCTTTCAGTTGTTTCTTAAAGATTGGCTGCCAGTATAAGGAAAAACAATCTAACAAATGAGGTGATGCAATTTTTGAGCACTACTGTATATATTAGCGTTTAACTGACTGTTCATATTCTGGTATTCTTTCTCATATTTCTACGGCTGTTTCTTTATGCAGATTCATATTTCTTTTCAATACTCCATTTCAGAGCAAACGCCTTCAAATTAGTAACAGTACACTTCCCCTAAGGTTGCTTATTAGTGGAGTGCCATCACCCAGAAGGTTCCGTCTTGTCGTTAACTGTTTACTTATCGGTGGAGGGTTGTGCACTAGAGCAGTGTTTCTCAAAGGGTGTGCCGCGTCACATTAGTGTGCCGCAAATTTTTCCAAGTGTGCCGCGAAATTTAGGAATTTCTTCTTCTATGACTACGTAGGTGTGCCGCGAAATTTTTCTTCTTTGGAAAATGTGCCACGAGAGTAAAAAGATTGAGAAACACTGCACTAGAGTATTCTTCGTGTACAACTTATTAAGAACGTACGTTGGATAGCTCTGTTATGGAGTGAAGGATCATGGTGCACGGTTTTTCGAGGTTATGGCCTTGTCTGGACCTGGTGTATGACTGCAGAACGTTATTAACTGGTGTGAAAGTTGAGGTTGTTTCTCTTGGTTCGGTCTTGAACCATTGGTCGCCATTTCTGGAACAATAAATATTGTGTAGTACGTTGAAATTATGGTCAAATCTGCTCTGCTTACACTGTTGTAGTAGTGTCGAGAGGGCATTTTCTGTTTCAGAATGACATTACACCACGTCATTCTGCAATTTTGTAGTTTCAGTTTGAAGACGTGGGTGTGGGAAAGCTTTATGGGCCTACGGAGAGCCACTACCTTAACCGCATTGAAAACTTTTGCGATTAACTGGAACGTTAGATTAAGGACAGGCCTACACGCCCGAAATCAGTAGCTGAATTGATTGTTGTATCGAAGCTATCTGCTTCGATACAACAATACTATCTTCACCATGTCCGTCCGCAAGTAACAACTCAAATCCCAGTGGACGAATTTTCATAAAATTTTGTTTCTCTTAAAAATATTTGCCCAGCCGATTCCGAATTTCATTAACATCGGACAAATAGAAATCCGCAATCATTATTTCTTTTTTCCATACAATTTTTCATAAAAATTGTATGAAAAAAAATCATAGATTAAATGTAGTTTTAATGCAGTATTGTTAACTTATTAACAATAAGTTAACAATACTGCATTAATAAGTTAACAATACAGTAATGTTAACTTATTAACAATAAGTTAACAATAACTTTGGCCGTGTGGTATTAAAACAGTAGGGAAAAATGATTTCGCCCTCATCACAACTATAAATGACTTTGTTTGAGTCCAACTAAAGAATTAATGAAGTAAAAAAAAAAAAAAAAAAAACGGTGCCTTTAGAAACCACCCTGTACACACTCCTGACAGCTCTTTTCTTATGTTTGTGCTCAGCAATTTATAAAACTGTTTGAACCCATATGTTTAGAACCTGCTCTGTGTTGGAAATCGATACGTGAAAAGTTGTTTGAATAGCATCCAGGTGGATATTTTGTTTTCATTACGATTCTTCGCGTGAATGCAGAGTTGTTCCTTTGAAGTTTTGTTTATTTTATTTTCATATTTTGTCTTTATTTTAGCCGCAGAGTCAACAATTTCAGAGTAAACATCCGAAAAGAAAACATTTGAGGAAAAGAATCCCTTTAAATTGCTTGTCTTTTAGCAACTGTTTTTACTTTCGCAGGAGACATATTTGTTAGCTTGCCAAATTGAAACAAACAGAACCCCCTCCCCCCACTTCCATTCAGTTCCCTACACAAACGAACGAAATTTCACATACACTTAAGTATTTGGCAACTTTGTGGGGGGGGGGGGGCATGCACTTTACGATCGCGAAGAAATAGATTGCAAAAGATCTCAACAAGTTAGTGTTCAATGAGATTGTTTGTATGCAGTAAAAAGATAGAACGAAGGTTCTATTCGTTTGTAGAGAGTTCTAGGCTCGATTCCTATCGACTGCCAGGCGAATTTTTAATTTCCTTTCAATCGCGGTAGTTAGCCGATCTCAGGAGGAGATAGTAGGGGTTTTTCATCCCACACATTAAAATCGGCCCGTGAACCTACTTTACAGAAAAAAAAATGCCCGATAAAAGATATAAGCGCACGCTTTGGCTGCTATTCAAAATAATAATTTGTATATTTATAAGTATCCGGTGTGGAATTTCTGTCTAAGAGAAGCACAATTTTGTAATTTTTGTAATAATAAAACTTTCTAGAGTGCTTTTGGTGCGGCTTATTTGGTCGTATTCATCAGGCTCTTCTCTATAAATACTTTGTTGGGTCTCTAAGGGATTGTTTCCTACTGCAGCTATTTCCACTGCCCTACCATTAATATCGGGATATCCTTGCTTTGATAGATGGTCACGGCCTACAAAAGCACCACAGCTATGAATATACTCGCGGGTCTTCTAGGAAATAATAGTACGATTGTGAATGAAGATCGTTCCACATAAGCAATCGTTCTGCGCGTGACATCTCAACCGCATTGAAGTTCCCTAGATCAACGATTGGTGATGTGATCACCAAATGGAAACAACCCGGAAAACCTCCGAAGCTGACGGAACGTGACAGGAGAGCGTTACAAAGAATCATCCGCTCGGAATGCAGGTCGACGTTGTCGCAACACACACACACACACACACACACACACACACACACACACACACACACACACACACACACACACACACACACACACACACACAGGCTCTCAGTGAGATAACTGGACCATATGTCAGCACCGGTACAGTGTGCAGCAGACAGTCTGCATATTGGTTGCCGCGGTCGCGCTGTCGTCTACAAGTCACTAGTCACCTCGCTAATGCAGCCGCCTTCTAGCTTGGTGTAAATCCTGCCTTTTTTGGATTGTAGACAATGGGAAGCTGTGCTTTGGGATGGTGAATCACGCTACGTGGTCTAGCAGTCAGGTGGTCGTGTCTGAGTGTGATGCATGTCGGAGAAAGCTACGCGCGGGACTGTATTATCTTGACAGTAGATTTGGCGTAGGCAGCGCAATTGTTTGAGGCTGTTTTTTATGGTTTGACCTGGGACTATTGGTTGTTTTGGACAAAACTATGAATGCTGAGGTCTGTCTAGAGACTCCTGGACAGTAATGCGTTAATTATGCTGTGGCAGCACATCGGAAAAGGACAATACTTGTATCAGCTGGACAATGCTCCATGTCATTCTGCTTGTGTTGTAACGAATTTGGTGTTTGAGAACAGGAGCATAGACAGTTGTGGCCAGCCCAGGAGACGTGACCTCACTCCTATAGAGAACCTCTGGGACGAATAGGATCGTCGGGGGGGGGGGGGTGGAGAGACTGCCCGAGAAATAGAACCGAACTGGTCGCCGCTTTGAAGGCCGAAGGGCAAAAAATTCGGAGGATATTTACAAAAAAACTGGTAGAGAGTATACCATAGTGACTCGAGGCTGTAATTAAGGTAAAGGTTTCAGCACACGTTACAGTTTTCCTGTAAACAAAAAGTTATTTATAGATATGCAGGTGTCCGGATATTGATGATAGGGCAGTATATATATTAATCAAAAGTTAATAATGTAAACTCCAGCTGTCATCGAAGAAACTGATGAAGATTCTTCATTTACAGATGATAATAACAGACAGTGGAAAGTTTTTATATTAAATTGTTCTTCACAAAAACAAACAAACAGTGAAACTGTTTCTTTTTTTATACATTGAGAAATAAATATATTTGAGACTTTTCTTGTCTTTTTTCCTGAATCTGTTTTGTGTACTTCTTTTATTCCGAATCTTCTAAGACTGACTCTTTGAACTGATTCCATTTCGTTCTTAGGGCCGGTAATGGATGACTTTCGTCCATCTGACCAGAAGTGAGTGGTGTGGGAACGTCATTTTTGGCGGCAGCGATGGCCACGGCTATGGAAAGGCATATTCAACAAACAAATGAAAGACTCCAATGTATCAAAGATGTAAGTACTCTTTTAAGACAGTGCAATAATAAAATTCCCAGTTGCAAATCATCAGAATTTTTCAGCGAGACGAAACATTAAGTTATTTATAGTTACATTTATCCCCCCCCCCCGATTTCCTTCTCATTGCGGGATCATTAGCCGGCTATCCAGGATATAATTAACAATGATACTGAGTTTTAAATAAAAACTGTTTCTGCGAATTTCACTGTTCCAATTTTATTGTTAATTTTTCACGTTATTGGTTCATTATTATCAGAGGGCAAGCACTAACCCTGTACATTTAATAGATCAGTATTTCTTCTTTTTCTATTTCCCCAATTCTTGCGATCACGAAAATATGCAAAATTTACTGCAGAAGGGAACTCGCTGGTAACGGTGAGATTATTCCGCACCTTGGAAACTGTCTTGGAGAATCCACTGCACCCGGGGGATTCTCCAAGACAGTTTTATAACTATTACGTGAGCACGTACGCATATTCAAAGTCTTTCTCAGCTGGTTATTGCAAGGTCAGTGGCCTTATCATTAGTGTTACATCTTAAGCAGCCTCTCGCCACCTTTTAAAATTGGTGGTATGGAAATCATTAGAGGTCTGTCTCCTCCTTTTCAGTGTAGTGTCAGGGTGGCGGTTGAACATGACGGCTCGTAAAGGCACAGATGACATATTAGCATTGTTACCTTCGGAAGAAAGGTCTTGAGAGAGAGAAAAATCGTCTAAAGGCTTTCACCTACAATTCTTGAAAACCTCACGCTGCTCTTTCCTCTGCAGAGCAATGTTCGTTAAAGGATAGATTTACCAAGTAGGGAGTGGCATTCGTAAACCCTTTTTACGGACGCACAATAGTATCGGCAAAGAACAATTATAAAGAAAAAACAGCCGAAAAATTTCCGCCTAATAATTCCTAAAGCTCCGATGACGGGAAGCGGAAATGAAACTTTTTTAAGTTGTTTAAAATTCGTAAGCGCTAAAGTTTAATGATCAAATGGAGATAATAAGATGAGGAGTTTCAATAGGAATCCACCTTTTTTCCGTGTTGGTTTCTCCTCTGAGTAAATTAATTCAGCCGGATTATTCTTGATTGAAACTTATCCTTTAAAGTATTCACTCCCGAAGAATATCTATACCAAAATTGCTTTTAATACACTTTCAGAAATTTCTGGCGCTATATGCTCTTTACGCGTGTAATCTGTTACAAATTCCTAAACTTGTTCGTGTTTTGATTCGCTTTTTCTGCACAAACGCCGATTTAATTGGCACCGAAAGGCTTTCTGTTGTACAATGATCGGTAACTGCGCCAGAGTAGGTAGTTATTGTAAAGGAAATTGTGGAGCAGAAAACTAGCAAACGCACAAGTGACCAGGCAGGAGTATCGTCTGAAGCAGTATTGTCTCCTCTATCGGCATTATTGGGAATCAATAGTGACCCCGAGTCTCTAACACCGCCTTAGGCTTACGGCGAATGCAAGAATACAGCACGAGGGAAGAAAAAGAAAAAAAACCTGAATAATGGACTGCAGAGAAACCACTTTTAAAGGGGCAGAAACAAATAGAGAATGGTGGTTGAGGTGTAAAAGTAGGTTGGTTTTTTGTTGGCCCGCTCTCCATTCTTCATCTTTATGACATACAAGTAACACAATTGATACGGTGTAATTACGGATCAAGAAATAAAATTCTTCGGCGTAATCATCATGCTAAGAACGGATGATCACTGCTTTAGCCGCTGCACATTACGTGAACCTCGAAATCAATAGATGCACAATTCGGAGCGCGAGCTTTGTTTTAGGTGATCATCAATCACAAGGTTTTTCAAATTTTACTATTCTCCAGATGTGCCCGATGCGGGTCCTGAAACGTGCACGTATAAATAATGCTCCGTTATCAGTATGATTTAGTGCCTTTATTATCTTAAAAGTTTTTAATTTTGGTTACACCAAACACTTTTCTCCCTGTTATTCTCGGGCAATGTTTGGATCGTAATGACTCCGTTAACAATTTTTTTTATTATATTTCCTTCGCGATAAAATATAACAAGAAATTGTTATATTTTATCTGACGGAGCCCTTAAGTAGCGTATCTTTTTGTAAAGGGCGAAAAAACGTGAATATAATACTGGAATGGCGATGTGCACATTCTCTGACGTCATTTCCTTGTTTATGAGGGTGTGTATAGATCTACTTCTGTAGTGACGTAGGTGTGAATAACAGAGTGAGGTATAAAGTTGAAAAATATAGATAGTGAGGGTTATTTTGATCGAAGTAAAAAGCAGTTTTTCGGTATTTAATTTAAATTTAGAGAATTAGCGCATATTCTTCGTCTTGTAAGATGTTTTAATCAGCAGAAATGATTTATCGAGAGCAAAATACATTAATTTTTGTCGTAGGTTATTATTTCCGAGTTTTGAACTGGTTGAGAATGCGCAATGAATTTAGTTGTTGGCGCCATCTTGCGGGTGTTTTTCCTCGTCCTCCCTTTATTGTTTCTGGGTGACCACGTCACTATTTTCATATTGTCCAGATAATTCTGAGGATTATTGCTTCAGAGTGAAGTAACTCCTGGTCACCTGGTAGGCCACCTCATTAAGTACATACGCGCCTTCGGCTTCATTTACACATGTTCTCCATCTGCGCATGAATTTCTGGAATGTATCTTAAAATTCTTTAAAAAAATAACGATGTCGTAGATAATTTGGGGGTTCTCATTATGTGCGCACATTCCGCTGGGACCCTTCAACAGTAATGGACGTGCAGAAATTCCAACGTAAACAAACTCAATCACTGACAAGCAGCGTATGTTGTGATTAACTGTTGGGGTGATTCTCTGAGCCTTCAGCTTGAGCAATAATTTCAGGTCTAATTAAGAACCGACGGGATAATCATAAAGCCACTTTCTTCCTCGACTTGCAAACGTTACTGCCATTAACAAACTGCCTTTTTGTTCAATGTTTCATTAACCGAACATTTTTTACATAGTTTGGACCTTTCGCTAGCCAAGTTGAATCGGACGTTAGATTTTATTTATTTTCCAATAAATATATGAAAGGTGCAGCTAAAATTATTCGCTTCTCGATAAACAAGAAGTCTTTGCTGTCAAAGAAGTTGAGTTTTTAGTCTTACTGGACCGCCAGAAGTGTTTGTTAAAGATTTCTCGGGCAACAGCAGATCACGGAACGTACTCTTTTTCTGTCTCTGTGCCACGCATGTACATACTGTAACTCCAGTTTCTAACAGCCATAAAAGGGGGTGGGTGAGGAGGAGAGCACGGCAACAGACGAGGGAAAGTAAGAGATGCGATGGTGGAGGTATCTGACGGGTCCCATGAGATCACGGTCACCCTCCGTCATGCCTTGTATTATAGCAACGACTGTCAGCGGTATCGATCGGCAGGCTGCGTTGAAGAGAAGACAATATGACATCCTGCAAAGACCGCTACTCCAATGGCCGTCTCTTCACCCTGTCACGTCGACGACTGGCGAACTGGAACACACGGGGTTTCTGTGAAATTGCGATTCGCACGCGCCGATTGGGCGAAGCGGCACCTCCGACCCGTCGGTTGCAGTTCATCCGTACCTTTTTCCCGTAGCTACTTGACGATGGGAGATGTCATCAGATAAAAAGAAAAGCAAAGAGAAAGAAAACAGGCCGCCCTTTTATCTGGGGAACTTGACTCCTCCGTATACTTCATGCTTGGACGGCTTAATAATGTAAGGGTATTTGTGATTCCGCAGATTTAGAAATGAACATGAATTCAGTGGAGAACGACCTCGCACTTATTGTGGCTTAACTAATTCAGATTGTGATCTCCTTGGGTGTATATGTCTTTCATTTTGTTTCTTCTTTTTTATAAAGATTTTAGATTTTGCACGATGTACACAGCGAGCACAAAATGAAAGAAATGTTTTAGAATAAAATACTTTTTTTAAAAAATTTACGAAGTGGAAAATTGCAGTTGTGTGTCACATTTCGGTAAAGACATACTGTATATCTCTGAACAGACTACAGCTTATTGTTGGTCCCTCTTCCTGAGGGACCAACAAGTTTTATATATATATATATATATATATATATATTTTTTTTTTTTTTTTTTTGTGTGTGCGTACACCGCTTGGACGAAATATTAGAACAAGCAGCAAATTGCGTTCAAGTATACTAATTGAAATCATTACAAATATTGTAAATACAGTTACCAAACACACACGTCTAATCCGGTTTCTTATAAAGCTGGTTGATTGCTGAATAGTGGCTGCTTTGTTTGGAAATCAGTAAGTGTGATTTCCAAAAACAGAAGCTTTTATTTTAATGGATGTATCTGTGATGCAGCCATAATAAAATAATAAATAAAAATCACGTGGAATCACCAGAGTAACTGAAGTAACCATCCCAAGAGACTGTTAATTAATTTATAAATTAATTATTTTTGTTAATTATTTAGAATTTCATTATTTTTATTAATTTAATTATTTAGAATTTCATTATTTTTATTAATTTAATTATTTGAATTTAATTGTTTTTATTAATTTAACTATTTAGAATTTAATTGTTTTTATTAATTTAATTATTTAGAAATTAATTAATGCTTCATAAAATAAAGATACAATTTGGGAGGAGAAATTATTTTGATTTGGGATAGCTCTAGCCCTCCCCTTTTTCCTCTGATGGTGATGTTCTGAATATGTGAGAAGTCCTTGTTTTCCTCGACCAATAGTGACGTTTTCCGAGAAGCTGTAAAATAGAATCAAAAATAATCAGAAAGAAATAAGAATGAAAGTTTACACTGTATTTCATATTCGTGTATTGAAGTTTACGTGGAGTTTTCTGACGTCATACACATATAACTGGCATGGCAAAGACAACGTAGAATAATCAAGCGTGTCTGCGCTCTCTTTTTAAATGGAAAAAGTCTGTTCCTCCGCGCGAGACCGAATAACTCCCTTCCTTCTTTCTCTCCAAGTTCTTAAGGAGTTTTTATTTTTATTGGTAGAAATGGCTACATTAGCTATTAATGTAATCAAAAAGTTAGAAAAATATAATGATTTTTAGAGTTACGAAATATCATGAAATTTTTAAGATTAAAATAAATAAATTTTCTGTTTATACTCCGGGACGACCAAACGGTCAGGAGTTCACAAAATAGACAGAATACAAGAAATAGTACCGTATTCAGCAGTCACAGGCTTGAACCCCGGTCACTCAAGGCACGTGTACTTATACACCCACGCGCTGACAACTCGGCTACGGCGGTTTTCAAAAGCGAAAATAAATAATTAACTTGAAAATGCATTTTTTCCTGAAGTCTTCGTTCAGTTTCATCCCAAATATCATCAGTCGGAGTCTTTGGATCGTTTAAGAATGTCATCAGCCCTTAGAGAATCAAAGTACTCGACAGAACACCGAAACATCCGTGCCACTTGGAGTTGCTGTGGTCAAGGATTCTGCTAGTCTCTGAGCTCTGCATAGAGGGCTATGGAGTGCTCCAAATCCCATCAAAGAGTGTGGCGTAGAGCACACTCTCCTTTTAAAATACCACTATTTACAGCAAGTCTCATATGACGAACTTCGAATGTTTCTGGCGTCATGTAGAATCGAACCTGTGCCCTTGCGAATGGCGTTGCCCCTGTTCTGCCGCAGAGGCTGCACATAACGTGGGATGAAGAAAATTGTTGGACATGACCCCGAATTTTATATAAAATATCTTTTAAAAATAATGGTTAATATTCTTTAATAAATAAATGTTATTTACTAGAATTGGTGGATGATTCTTGATTATTTACTAAAACGAAAACTCTTTCAGGCTTTGAGCACAGCTTCCGGCTTCCAGAGTGCAGCTAGGGAACTGCTAGAGTGGTGCAGTGACAGCAGAGCCTTCCAAAAAGTCTTCGAACAAAACTTAATTGGTTGCCTGACAGTAAGTATCGGAAAGGTATTATTTCTTTATATTGTTAATTGTCATAATTATTTTTATAACAACGCAGCACTGTTTACGAGTTCGTTGTAGTCATGGAAACGAGTTCTCTCTCTTCCCCTCCCCCCTGAATTCAAGTGTGAGTTTATTTTCTTACACTACTGTACATATATGAAAAACATTATTCCAACTGAAATGGAGTGCTGTTGGAGACTTTCAGCATGCATTGCTTTGTTCGCGGAATATACTTCAATATGAACGATCAAATAATCATCTTCCTTTGTCTGCTAGCATAATTTAACTTACAAACCAAAGTCTTTATTTTTAAATCCAACAACTGACTTTATGATATCGTTACCACCTGCTAACAGTCGACTGCACGACCTTGAGGCATTTGGCAACATTGACTTGCACTGTCATTCTGCTGAGTAAAAAAGCGTGTGGAAAACGTAGTTTTTGTTTATAATCCACGTGTGTCTGTGTGTCGCCACCGACATTCTAAAGTGTCGAAAAGGTTGTGTCATGTGACAAGTTGGCCCCAACTGTGATATGTACATGACTGGCAGCCATGAGATCAAACCGCCGTATTTTATTTCATAACTGAAACAGTCCCGCGTATACGACTATTCAGCCAGCGCCATCTAGGAGCCTAAATATTAAATGTTATCAACTAAAACACTATTACTTGATTATAGTAGAGAACAAATTTAGTGAATAGAATTTCTGTGCGGCTTACAAAAGAATACCTTTCTGGGAAGCGGCAGAGGTATTCTGTATTGTTATTTCAATAAACATTATTTATCTACATATATCTCAATTTCAACTTATAGGTTCGCTGTGGCCTTTGACACGTTGTTCCTACTGGATGATAATAGGTTGTATGATGTACTTCTACTGACACATTGCACATTTGCTTCTTAAACTTGGAGAGCCGTTCTGGCTTCTGACTTCACCAATCCGTTATTGAATGGGCTTCGATTGACAGAATCGTTAAATGGGTGCTTTGGTCCATGCACATGGCAAAGGCTAAATTGGTCATTCGCCATAATGGTTAAACTCCCGAACTTGTTCATACAACTGTCATTAATTCATCGACCATATGTGTACACACGGCCTATCTCTTGTAACTGTTGATGTAAGCTGATCAGAATGGACTTCAAATATAATAAATAAAGCTTTGGTCTTTTGTAATGTTCTGTGTACTGGCATATATCAGTATTGCGATTAATACGAGGTGAGATAATGCAGAAGTTTGCTCTCCCTGTTTTTTGCAGGTGGTGAGTAGAGTCGCAGCTCAGCAAGGCTTTGATCTTGACCTTGGCTACAGGTTGTTGGCTGTATGCGCAGCACAGCGGGACAAATTCACTCCAAATTCAGCAAGTAAGTTTCTTTTTGTTTATATTCAGTTATATGTTGAGGTAAATTGTAAAATTTAGTGATAATTGAACTAAAAAGTACGATATGAAACTATTTTTTTTTTTAACTTGCATGTCACAATAGTGGTTCAGAAACCACTTTCACATTTTGTTTTTTTCCACGCTTAAATGTATTTTTTTAAATACTGGCCATTGATTCTGAGAGTAGAAGCTACGATTCCATTGTAAAATCAGAGAATACATCAAACCTTATTTTATATTACGTTGTCGTTTGTGTTTTGGAACACCAGTTTTGCGAAATAAGTCGCCCTACGGTGGAGTTACAAACGACATCATTATGAAAGAGGTTAATAACACTAGCCAACACGATTTTTACCTCCAAGAACTTAAATGCTGTTTTTAACCAATTTTTCTGCGTAGATTTTGAAAATCACCATGATAGTTTCACATCACGTCACAGTTATTAAATATAGAGGAAATTAGAGGAAGTTACTTTTTGCCAAAATATGCCAATTTCGCATAATCTGCCAGTAATGTATGACATTGATTTATTTTAAGAGATATAAGCTAATTCTCTGTGACATTACAAAACTTTCTTATTCTTTTTATTTCGGATGTGAAATTGGTGATTAAGACAAGCCTTGGGCGCCTCACAATTGCTGTATTACCTGTACGACAAACCTTAGGAAGTGGTTACATGGCAAACTCAAAGCGTTACCTTTTGCAGTCCTTATGGTTTGGCGAGAACCATCTAACCACATTAATTATTGTTACTTATGTATGACAAATATATCTGGTATGTCTGAAAAAAGAAAACACGCTATAATATATCCAAATATACCTTCTCCAATTCGGCCCGTTCCACATAATTACAATTTGCTGGTACCCTGCCCCCCCCCAAAAAAAATTGGGATAACAGTAGTGGGGAAGATAATAGTGATAAAGTTCAGTGTAAATGTACTTCACTACCTGAGCTTACTGGTGAAGTAGAGGCTTCCTTGGAAGCCTCGACTTCACCAGTAAGCTCAGGTAGTGAAGTACATTTAATTAATCAAACAAGATGAGTTGAATGATTTGGTTCGAGACTTAAATTTGCCGAAAGAACAAGCTGAACTGTTAGGTTCTAGGTTACAGCAGTGGAATATACTCACAGCGCGAACAAAGATTTCAGTGTTTCGAAAAATACATACGTTTTTGAAATGTTTTGCGATGGAGGACAGTATGTGTTTTTGCAAAGACATTATTGGACTTCTGAAAGAACTAGGTGTCGTGCATAAGTCAAATGAATGGCGTTTATTCATAGATGCCGCAAAATTAAGTTTAAAAGCAGTTTTGCTTCATGATAGCAAGGAATTTCATCAGTTCCTGTGTTTCATTCAGTTGGACTTAAAGAAAGTCATGAAAGCCTGCCTAAGGTTCTACATACTATAAAATACCAGGATAACGGTTGGGCCATATGCAGTGATCTCAAGGTTATCGGTTTGCTTGTTCGTTTGCAGGGGGGGGGGGGGGGTTACAAAATATTGTTTTTTTTTTTTTTTTTTTTGTTTTGTTTTTTTTCTGTTTGTGGGATAGCCATGCGACAGAAGAACACTATATTGTGCAACATTGGGAAAAGCAGGACGAGCTCATACCAGGAAAATGTAATGTAAAATATGTTCCTTTAGTGCAGTGGTTTTCAACCGGGATGCCGCTGCACCTTAGGGTGCCCCAACAACATTCCAGGGGTGCCACGTAATTTGGGTTTAAGTAACTTAAGTTTTTTTAATTTATATGTTTATTTCATTAAAAAAGGTGTACAGTATCTTTTTAATTTTGTGGTGATCTGTATAATTGATGTTTATTTAGTACCTCTATATAAAGAATAAAATTATTATTATATATAATTTGTATTATGAATTGTAATTTTGTTTATAGCTATATTATTGTAATAACTATCATATAATATATTTTTTTGAATATTGGAGATATATATATATATGAGAGAGAGAGAGAGAGAGAGAGAGAGAGAGAGAGAGAGAGAGAGAGAGAGATTGAATCGGATCTAACAGGCAGAAAATTGAGTAGGGGTGCCACAAAATAAAATAAATTATTTAGGGGTGCCGTTATTAAAAAAAGGTCGAAAACCACTGCTTTAGTGCAATCAAACAAGGTTCTTAAATCCTGCATATCAAACTTGGATTGATGAAAAATTTCGTGAAGGGACTAGATAAAGAAGGAAACGGATTTACATATTTGAGAAGTGTTTCATAATTTGACATGTTCCAAACTGGCAGCTTGGCGATGATTTAAGGTGGTATGGTATTTTGGGTAATAGGAAAGAAGAAAACTATGAAATGTTGGTGTCTAATTTACTGGAGTGCTACAAAAACATGGGCTGTCGAATGTCGTTGAAAATTCATTTTCTTCATTGCCATCTCGAATTTTTCCCTGAAAATCTGGGAGATGTGGGCGATGAACTAGGGAAACGATTTCATCAAGATATTTCCCCGATGGAAAAGCGGTACGAAGGTCGCTGGAATTCTGTAAGTATGGAGGATTACTGCTGGTTCCTTGTGAGGGAGAGTAAGAAGGAATACAAGAGAAAATCCCTTAGTAGCAAACATTTTTAAGGACAATTACAGGTATGCTGATTATATATTATTAAAATATACTGTAACTACATACAGGAACTCCCCGACTTACGTAATACTCGACTTGCGCAAATTCAGTTTACGTAGTTTTTGTCTGCCGGTGCAAACTGAAAAAAAATATGGAAACGTCATTTGCATATGTAGGGATAAATATGGAGGTATTGAAAATATCGTAATGTGAACCCAATAATACATTGTGTGTGTGTGTGTTTTTTTTTTTTTTTTTTAATTCGTTCTAAGTCCTTGGAAGTCGAAAATTTCGCTATATTACTAAGCTATTTATCTCTCTAAATGGTCATATTTATAATGGGAATTGCACTACCCTTTCATCGTTATCATATGTTCCTGTTATAAGAATCAATTTTGAACGCCTTTGTGATATTTTTCCTAAAGCACGTTTCTGGAGGTCACAACCAAACGCAATATGCACTTTCCAGTTTATTGGGCTTTTCTGTTAGTGCATCTAATTATAAACGGGTAGTAAACTCGATCTTATTGCATTTGCGATAATACCGATAACTGCAATGTGTGTCTTTTTATGTTATTGTAGTGAAATGTGTTTTCCCCCTTCCATGAAATCTTCAATCATATAAAAAACAAAATTTCAGAAACTTCTCTTCATTCCTATTTAGGTATTACAATGATGGCCACGGAAAGTGCAAGTAAGTGGAGGTAGTGCCAGGAAGCGAAACAAAATTGATTTAGAAATGAAGGTGAAAATGATTAAGAAGTATGAAGCAGGACAAAGTTTGTCATCTATTGCAAGGGAATTAGGTCTCACTGCTTCAACAGTGAATACTATTTTAAAGAACATAGTGGCATAGTGTTTTGTGAAAGGCGCCACCTGTGGTTTCCCACATCTGCACCATGGTACTTTGTAAAGAAGTACAAAATCTCTGTAAAAGCCAGAAAAAGTGTGGTGTCTGGTTTCTGTCAGAGTAGTGTTATTTTTTGTTGTTGTGTCTCTGGCTGCTTGGCCGCAGAGCCCCTAGTGGGACCCCACGTTGCCCGCCACCACCACTGGGAGGTGAGCCAGGCTGCCCATTATACTCTGGCTGGCCTTTGCCAGGGTTGCCTAAGCTTCCTGACAAAGGTCAAGTGAAAAAAAAATAATAATAAATTAATAAATAAATAAATAAAAAAAAATAATAATAAAAAAATAATAAATAAATAAATAAATAAAAAATATATATATTAAAAAAAAGTGGGGGAGGGGGAGAAAACAGAGCAGGAGTACAAGTTAGAAGGAACAGAAAGAGGGAAAGGAGGACGGACTGAAGTTAAGGAGCAGTCCGCTCTTTGTGAGGTGAAAATAGGGGTCTGGGAGTGGGAGTTAAAGTAGCAGGGGACAGGTGCCCTTGCATGATTACCAGAGGCCAATGGACTCTGTATTCCGCACTTAGAAGTTCTCCAGAGTGCCACCAATCCCGCACCAGAACGGTGCCAGCTGACCCTACCCTATAAGGGGTTTGCAGCAGTATCCCGCACTCGATGAGTGCCAGCAGTCCAGCACCAGAATGGTACCAGCAGTGTTCTTACCCATAAAGGATTAGCAAGTTGTCAAGGCAGTGTCCTCTAGCGGAGAAGGAGCTAACCCACGCCAGTCTGATTCAGGCCTTGGGCAGCATGATCCAATGTTGTCATTTCAGCAATCTTGGCTAGCCTCAGTGCGAAGATTTCCTGCGCATACACAGTTAGTGCCCTGTACGTGTTTTCATCGAGCAGCAGCGAGGACTCTTGGTTACGTGGATTCCTTTGAATTGCGGTAGCAAACTTGATTCTACTGTTGTCATAGGCAGGGCACTCATACATGAGATGCCCCCAGGACTCTTCTTCTCCACAATGGCACCGCCGGTCTCTTTCAATCCCCATAGCTGTGAGTTTCTGACGGAAGGGGCCGTGTCCAGTGATAATAAACGTCATGTGCAGACCAGGTGAGAATCAGGGAGGGGGCTCTGGGTGAGTATGGTTTATATTTGGGAGGAATCGCCTCGTGATGTCTCCTTTCTGCGTGGTTTCCCAGCTCTGTTGCCATATCGCTTGTAGGTGTTGGGTGATTCTCCTCTTCTCTATCTTGGGATCATTTGCAAGATCCAGCTGGAGATTTACTATTTCAGCTGGTGTTCCTTTCCTAAGGTGGTAATATAGGCCTCGCCTGACTACTTCTAGGTAGAGTGGCTGACAACCTGTTAGAACTTGCAAGGCAGGGGTGTTAACAGTGCGGCACGCCCTACTAATTGATAGCAGCATGAATCTTTGAATTGTATCCCGCTTCTGTTTGTTTTTTGTTAGTGTAGCTTGTCTATACCAGGTGGAGGCACCATAGCAAACAATCGGGACATATACTGCTTTGTATATGAGGGTCAGAGCTTTGTGCTTCAGGCCCCAGTCGGCTCTGCTCACCCTCCTGATCGTGGCGGCATACTTCCGGATTTTGGTGGCTAGATATTTCAGGTGGTTATGGAAATTAAGACCCGAGTCAATGTAAATACCTAAGTACTTAACTTCTGTGTGCAGTCGGATGGGGGTGAAGTTTAATTTCATCGTAGGTGGTCTTCTAATTTGTAGTCTGCCCTTGAGGAGAATGGATTTTGTTTTTTCTGCCGAGATGGTAAGGTTGTGCAAGGCTGCCCAGTTCTGGAGCTTCACAAGCGCCGCATTTGCAATAATTTCCAAGGACGACCTAGTGTCCGCACGCACTAACAGGACAAGGTCGTCCGCAAAGGCCAAGGGCTCAGCCCCCCCCCCCCAAGGTCCAAGCCCAGGAACTCGTCCAAGACAATAGACCAGAGGAACGGGCCAAGCACAGAGCCCTGCGGACATCCCCGGTGGATGAATCTGGTAACTGTCTGATATTTGTTAGTAACTCGTACTTTTCTGTTGGTTAGATAAGACTTCAAACTGTTATATAGATTTTTAGAAACATTTGAGTGCCGAAGTCTCTGAAGAACGCTGGGCCACCACAGGCGGTCGAAAGCTCCAGCAAAGTCCACCAATATAGCAAGAGAGTACTTGAAAGCTGAGTGCGTTGCTTGGTGATTAGATTGTTGATAGCGTCTTCAGTGCTGCAGCCTTTTTTAAAGCCATATTGTTTTTCTGAGGAGAGTTGGTGTTCCTCGTAGCAGGCAGAAAGTCGAAACAAGAGTAGACGCTCCAGTAGTTTGGCCATCACGGAGAGTAAGGCAATCGGGCGATATGAGGCTGGGTTCTGTGGTGACTTGTCCGAGTTTTTCAGAATTAGTTTTAAGGTTGCAGTCTTCCATGAAGCTGGGAAGGTGCCCTCTGCCAGGCACTTATTCTGTAGGCTTAGAAGTATAGCTGGGCAGGCCTCAGCGAATTTTTTGAGAACTTCTACTTCCAGCAGGTCTGCACCTGGTGTTTTTCCATCTTTCATCTTGTTAATTGCCAGGTCCATCTCAAAGCCGGTGAACGGGGGCTCCACCGTTTCTGTGTGGTATTTTAAATTCTGGTTGATAATTTCTTGTTGCTGTTGCGTCAAGGGTGCCTCTTCAACAGGGTAAATGGTATCAAGAATGTTATTTATAGTGTCCTCCCAGGTATAGGTGGAAGTACCGTCTATTTTCAGTGTTGTATCAAGCACCTCACCACGTGGTAATTTATTAGTTACAATTTTGAAAACTATGCCCCAGGGGTTCTCATTTCCGGAGATAGACACCAGAGTTTGCCACGATTGCTTTTTGTTTTTGCGAATTTCTTTAGTATATTCAGTTCTGACTGTGCGGTAAGCTTCCCTGGCTGCCGTAATCTCTTGGGAGGACATCGTCGCCCTTGCCCGCTGGAACATTTTCCTAGCATGGTGGACCCTTCTTCTTAGATCGTCTAGCTGGTGGTTCCACCAAGGGACAGCATACCTGTAGGGCCTTCTGCGTGGGATGGAAAGGTCGCAGACGCTTCTGATAGTAGCGGTAATGCTTTTTACACAGTCATCCGGAGTTTGTGTGTCAAAGAGTGGAATATCTTCAGGGAGTCTCGTTGACAGTTCAGTTCGAAAGCGCTCCCAGTCAGCCTTCTTGACGTTATAACGTATCACATCTCTGGGGACTGGAGGGGTACGTTCCAGAGAGTGAACCAGGGAGAATGAAATCGCTCTGTGGTCCGACGTAGTCCAGGATTCTTGAACAGTCCATCTGGCGAGCTTGCCAGCAATATCTGGAGTCGCCGCTGTAACGTCAATGTTGCTTTCCCAGAGGGGGCCGCTGTAGGTGTGGAGATGACCAGGGCGGTTTATAACTTGAAGTCCTGTTGTGAGGAAGAAATCTTCAAGTCGTGCACCATTCCTATGAGCAGACCTGTCAGGTGTGTGACTGTGCCAAAGCACAGATCGGCAGTTTGCGTCCATGGCTATTAGCAACCGCCCCCCTGAAAGAAGTTGGAGAGCTGTCTGGATAGTTGAGAGTTGAGATTGCTGGGGCAATATCTTCTCCAGGATGGGTATATAAGGACAACAAGAAGAGGGGGCCCAGCGGAGTTAATTTGTGCGCAGGCACTGTTTGCAGTACAGAGTGGCGTTATCTTGGTGGTAGTGATATCTGGATTTCTGACTATTATTGCAGCCCAAGGGTTCTCTGTTGTGCAATAAACTGTTTTGTATGTTGCAGGATACCCTGTAACCACTCCCGACCGGATATAGGGTTCTTGAAGTAGGACCACATCTATTTGATTTTCCTCTATTTTTACTTTTAGCTGGTCGGCTACCCCCCTAGCTCTCTGTGCATTTTGTTGGACAATTCTTATTTCTTTGTAGTTATTGGTTAAAGGAGCTCTATCCATAGTTGATTCTCATTTGGTACAGACTTTTAGCTTTTAGGTATACTGGACAGTTTCCATCCCTGATTGAGTGCTGGTGGGGCGCCTTGGCCACCTTACAGTTGGCACAGGTTGGTGGTTGATCTTTTGCTGGGCAATCCCTGTATCCATGCCCTTTTTGGGCACAGTGGCCACACGTCGACTCTCGCTGGTTGCATGTGTGCGAAGTGTGGCCAAAGCGAAGACATTTATAGCATTTGGGGACAGGAATATATTCTTTAAATCTGTGGCTTCCCCAGCCAATGAAAATACGGCTCTGCGTTCCTAGGATTTGCCATGCTCTAGTAGAGAGATGGATTACCCAGTTTACGTTAGAGTGAGTTTTTGATTTAGTCTTGTATTTTGGAGTGACGTCATCTTCTTCTGCGTTTTCATGTAAGTGCAGGCTGAGGCTTTTACTGTAAATATCTTCTGCAAGTTCTTCAGGAGTGACGTCCTGATCTACGTCAAACACTACGATTGAAGGCCCTTTTTTCTTGGGAACTTCTGCCTTTAGTCCAAACTTGGTAATATTGGCATTGTTAAGGATAGTTTGTGCCTCCTCCCTGGTGTCTGTTTCTATCACCACACCTGGGTGCCTGGTTTTCCGGATACTCCTAATCTTGACAGTCTTCATTTGCTCCTTTAGATTAGCTGTCAGGGTCTCTTTGACGGCTTCACAGTGCGCGTATAAAATAACATTTTTTTTTTTTATTATTATTATTATCATTAGCCGTATGGTGCAAGGAAGCCTGAGGCTTTTTGCTGCGCCAGCCAAAAAAAAACCCTGAGAGAGAGAGAGAGAGAGAGAGAGAGTCAGAAGAGAAGGGAATCACCAAGGAAGAGAAGAATGATGATATCCAGCTCAGGGCCTTGGTGTGCCAAGCCCATACTCAACAGTTTTGTGAGACCCTGGGGTCAAAGGATCAACGCACTTAAGATCAACAGTGATAACAAATCAGCGTTCAAGTGCTATATCGAAGATGGAAAATCAGATTTAGAAGCAAGTGCCCCTGAGTCTAATGACCATTCAAGCAAAAGCAACAAGAATTTATGAAGATATTAAGGATAAGTACGGCGAACCCCAAGCCAAGTTCGTGGCAAGCAGCGGGTGGTTTAATAGGTTCAAGCATCGCGCTGGTTTCCACAACGTTAAAATATGCGATAAGTCGCCAGTGCCCATTCTGCAGCTGCAGAGAAATTTTGTGATGCGTTGGAAAAAATTATTGATGAAGGCGGCTATTCAATGCAGCAAATTTTTAACGTTGACGAGACTACTCTGTATTGGAAAAAAAATTCCGGATCGAACATACATTGCCAAAGAGAAAAAGACAATACCAGATTTCAAGGCTTCAAAAGATAGGGCTTGGGGCTGATGCAGGGGAGATTACAGATTAAAACCACTGCTTCTGTACCATTCTGGAAATCCTTGTGCATTTAAGGGCATCAATAAAGCTACCCTACCTATACATTTTCGATTGAACCAAAGAGCATGGATAACAATATCTCTCTTTGAGGATTGATTTAAATGCTGTTTCATTCCCGAGGTTGAAAAATATTTTAAAGACAACGACATTGCTTTCAAGATTTTCCTTCTATTAGATAATGCCCTTGGACATCCTACGCATCTAGATGATTTCAATTCGAACGTGAGAGTCATATTTCTACCGCCAAACACGACTTCACTCATCCAACCTATGGATCAGGGTGTTATTTCGAATTTAAAAGCATACTATATACGCACAACATTTGCTCAGGTATTGTCTGCAGTAGACGATGAGAAAAATTTTATGTTAAGAGACTTTTGGAAATCTTACAATATTTAGCACGCCATCTTAAACATTAATAAGGCCTGGGCGGAAATTACTAAAAGTTGTTTAAATGGCGCATGGAAGAAAATATGCCCCACTGCACGTAAAAGGCTTCGAAAGATTTGAAAAAGACGAATCATATGAAGAGGTTACAGATAAGATTATAAAGGTTGCAGAGCTACTTCAGTTGGAGGTTGATGCCAAAGACATGGAGGAGTTAATAGAGGAAGAAGAGAAGGAATTATCTAACGAAGAACTTATTGACTTGCAAGCAGCGATAGTGAAAGAAGAAAATGCTTACGAAGCTCAAGATGAACCAAATGAGGAGTCATCACTAGAGAGATGGCAATGGCATTTCGTGAAATTGCATCGGCAATGGCGAGGTTTGAAAAGATGGATCCTGACAGCGAACGATTCTTAAAAGTTAACAGAGGGGTGAATAATATGCTTGCTACAAAGAGATCTACGATGAAAAGAAAAAAGCCACCGTCCAGTCATCCATTAATATGTTTTTTCGTAAGGTTGAGCGCCCGACCCCTTCTAAATCTACACAGCCCTCAACCTCCTCAGCGGCGTACTTATCAGATGAAGACTTGATTCTGGCAACGATGCTCGAGGGGTAAAACTTACTGACGTTATACCTTTCTCTTCTCTTTTTTTTTTTTTTTTTTGTAATTTTTCCTGCGCATGAGATAAAAAAATTGAATAAATACGATAAATAATTCCATTTACATGTTCGTGGAACATTTCTTTTTTGATTCAATCAATTCAGCGAGTGCTGCACAAGCATGCGGAAATTCCGACGTAAGTAGCGTTCGCGGAATGCAACCCTTACGTAAGTCGGGGAATTCCTGTATTTCGTTATGATTTATGATAACTATTTAATATTTTTTTTATACTTGTTTACAAACTTGAATTATACAAATATATCCCTTTTATTTTAACATAAACGATGGTACATCTTTTGATGTAGACGTGATAGAGACTTTTTATGGTTATTTTCGGAACCAGCGCGTTTATTTTCTCTAGAATCATATATATTCATTGCAGGGGTATGACAAAAAATATTTTTTGTTGGTTAATCAGATTGTAATGTGGAGCAAAGGCATGAATATTTTTAAAATGTGATATGTAGCGAAATGCTTTATTTACTCAGCTTACGGCCGTTTAGGGAGGTTTTAGCACTCTCCTTGGATCATTGTATGTAAGCTAATACACAGGTGGTAAGCAGTTGTTTACACAAGGTAAAAAGACAAACACACCAATTGTGTTTTAGCCCAGGGAGGCCTTGGAACTGCGAAAGGTATATTTGAAATCGAAATTATTTCAGATGATTAATGCCTGGGCATTTAAAAGAGTTGCATAGTCTCGCGCTGTAGTTACTTCCTCTAACCCATGACGACATTGAAAAGTCGGTTATCCTTATTGAATTCTGATAAGAGGGCTTTATTTTCTAAAAAAACTTTGAAGGAAAAGTTCAGCATCTTAGAGTCAGAGGATGGAGAGTTTTCACTGCCTCTCGCCAATCACCAACTGAATGGGTGTATCATTCCAACTGGTGTACAAAGCTGGAAGAAAAAAAGGCAAAAATAATTATGAGAGAATGACCGCAACTATGCCGAGAGGGGGGGATTACAGCAACAGGTAATGTGTGGGACAAGTCAGACAACCCCTTAATTGCTACTACGACACTATCAGAATTTTGTTACATCTAATGGCCATCACACACGGCTCTCATGGGTGTAAACGACCTCGCTCTCGCCCTAATATACAGTAGCGGAAGTCCATTGTTATCGCAGACAGAAGAGAGACTGTTCCTTCCTCCCCCAGACCCTAACAGGTAAGTTCCCACTAAACAGCCAGGTGAGAAAGTATTCACGGCTTTTGACATGGACAAATGCGTCAGGTGAGTTGAACCTTGTTTTATTGCATGTCGTCACATTAAATACCCACATAATACAAAGTGATGCTCTCGGGACGGAACTGTGGACAAAGATAGCATAAACTTGCATGCACGCTGTGGTCCGTATAGCCTTTGCAGCGTAGGTTCTGAAATTTATTAACTCCACCCGTCGTGTAGCTTTCCATCATCGGTTTACGAAGCTTGTTTTCATGGCGGATTCTCTCTGAGATAATCCCATAGGAGGGGGGAAAATCGAGTGGCTCAGACGAATCTGAGAGCATCTTTAGCACCTCAGGTGGGTATTGTAAAGTGAAGGCTTTGTTGCTTTGATTTTAAACCCACTGTTTCGTCCAGAATGGATTATTTTTAGCTAGGAATGGTATTTTTTGTAATATTTAGTTCATTTTACTGTGATTCATCTGTAAACATCCTGGTTGATTTCTTAAACTAATTTACTCAAATTTCTTAGACTAACTAATCGTAGCACCCATTCGACACACCCATTCGATTATACTCATAATCGAATATTTATATTTATAACCGTGCATGTATAATAAACTGCTTATTTTTCTATACAACTGAAATTTCAGGGTCCTGGGACAAAATTTACTCGAAATATGCGATCTGGAGATTGTGTAACACTCTCCCTCATTCCAACCTATCAGAAGTTGGAAATCAGTGTAAGGTACAAATTGCAAACCATATGAACGTGTAAACATGCCAGATGAGATCTTTGTATAATTGCATTTTTTCGTATCATATCACCACATAACGTCATTTTACAGTTCCTCCTTCTTTTTCCTGATGTGCATAATCGAATCATTAGTACTTAATAACCATTAGTCATTGAATTATAACATTCGAGTGATATAACCGAATGAAATCAGCGAATGATTTTCCACATTAATGATATGAGCATAATCGAATGGGTGTGTCATTCCAATTGAATGATGAGTATAATCGAATGATTTGTCATAATCGAATATTAATATAATCGAATATTCGATTATACTCATAATCCAATGTTTTCAGTATAATCGAATGATTTGTCATAATCGAATATTAATATAATCGAATGTTTTCGGTATAATCGAATGATTTGTCATAATCGAAGAGAAGAAGAACTCTTTATTGCATTCAAAAGGCACACGTCGTACACAATACCCTTCACGGCTACAAGCCAGGGGTTTACAGGAGAGGCTAATACAATCTAATAAACAAGGATGAGATAGGAGGGGGAAAAAAAACAATGTTATTACTAATTATACAAGTGTAGAATTAAATATTGAAGAAAAAAATGACAAATTTACATATGATATACACAACTGGTTGTTATCAAGTTAAATTATTCTCCAGGGGTAGCCCTTTAACAGTGCTGAAGTCATCTGAGCAGGCGCAGAAAGTTGGAATACTGTAGTGATGGATCCATGGCAGTGATGGACAGGTCCTCGGGCGCAGGTTCTAATGGCCTGTGACGTAGTCCTGAGAAGGAAGTCGATGGAGTAAGTTCTGCCTATATTTTTTTATCGACTGCGAATTTGTAGAGGTCGCCGTCCGAAGAGTGTATGTACTGCAGCATTTGCACTGGTAAGAACCAATTGGATAACTTTAACCGGTTTGAGGTGGCCTGGATTGGCCTTAAGGCTTGGTACCGAGATCCTCCATCCGCAGATAGCCCAGAAATAATGTCTACCATAATTTTGACAGCAAAGATGAGTCTTCTCTCATGACTGGTGGCAGGAAGACGTCTGATGTTTAGAGCTTCCCCCATCTGGTTGGTCCTTGGTGCAGGGGGAAGCCGAAATTTCCATATGGCCCACTTCAGTAGCCAAAATTCGCCCGCGAATATCCGTCTAAGATGAGTTGTGGCAGAAAAGGTCCAGGCTGCTGCACCATAAAGTATGACTAGATAGACACACGTCTTAATGTATCTGCACCCAACAGTCTGGTCATGGACGTGCATAAGTTGTTGCTTAAGCATCCACCAGAATCGACAGAATTTTATTTGCAGGTGGTCTATGTGTGGTACAAAGGAGAGCTTCTGATCAAAAATAACGCCCAGATTGATGTGTTGCTGAACAGCAGAAATCGCGAATCCTCTTAGATTGAGTTGCATCATTGTTGGAATCCGTTTGAGCGAGAAAGTCAACTGTTTCAACTTCTCAGGATTGATGTGAAGACCAAAACCGGAGAGGAAGGCATTGAGGTTCTGGATTTTTTCAGGATTAAGGCATTTATATAGTCAGCAGTGTCTCCAGAGTTGATAAGTGAACAGCTTTATATAATCAGCGAAGGTGATAATATCAGTACGACCCGTCACGGAAGGCACAAGAACAGCTGAGAACAAGATACCAGAGAGGACCCCGCCTTGTGGGATTCCAGATGTAATAGTTCTGGTGTAGCGCCGATTAGCATCGCGAACAATAATAGTCCTGTTCTCAAGCATTGCTAAATAAACCAGAGCACGTCTCCGGCAATGAAGTAATACTCACGTAGTAACCTTGCCGACGCGTGAACGGATACGGAATCAAATGCTGCCTGGACGTCGATATACGTAACGGTGATTTCCGAACCATGCTCAAATGCCTAGCGGATCTTGTTAGTGGTGGTGACTAGGTTTGTAGCGGTGGATCTTGACCGGGTAGTGGATCTGCGGTGGCTGATGTTGCATTATTTGTGTGGTTAATGTTTTCAGAAGAGATTTCTCAAAGAGCTTTAATAGGCTTGATGCAGAAGAAATCAGACAGGCCTGAGAAGCAGAGCGTATTTTTGGCAGCGGTCTTGTTAGATAGACATGTCGCATAGGAGGGAAGAAATTTTGATGAAGGATTTTGTTAAATAACGACAGAATGGGATCATCAATAAATGTACTCAGGTATGTCAGCATAAACTGAGGAATCCTATCTGCGGCAGTAGGTGCTAAACTATTTATTGCATCGGTCAAAAAACTAAATTAAAACTATTATATATTAGGGCCACCCGTAATTTCTCACGTATACCCATCTATGTATTATGTCTGTACGTTGCGTGTGTTTTCTGGTTCTTTTGCCTGTTTTTTTCTGGACGAAAAATCCTAGTTTCTGGTGGGGGAAACCTTGCTATCTACGCCTGAGACTGACTAACTCATCCACGGAGTGAAAAAAGCCCATTAAAGTTCTTCGCGTCATCGAAAGGATTCGAACCAGGGCCTTTTCCACCCGGGGTGGGGAGAACGGTGACGTACCACTGTGCTACCGCGCAGATTATTGCATCGGTCAGCTGATATCTGGTTAGGTGAACTGAATTTAAGGGGTTTGTTGAAATCGGATTGATTGGGAATTCCAATGGTGTAGTGGATTCTGGCTGAGCGGTAAACCTAGTTATATGGTCGAGCCAACTGCTCAGATATAGTGAGTCAATGGCGTACTCCGATTTGTTTCTATGGAAGGGCTTCCTCTATTTATGGTAGCCTCTAGGTGAAGTTCTATCACCTCCCTCTTGTTCCTAATTAAAAGCGCCGTAGCTCGGGAGAAGGCAGTTCTGTCTGAGGGTGAGCCGGAGTTTTTCCACCTCTTTTGCATATTCTGATGTGGAAGCTTTCGGAGACTTTTGGACTCCACCAGGCCTTGAATACTCTGTAATGATTAGCTTCTTCGTTGCAGCATAAAGAGAATAAAGAGAGACAATGGCTGTCCATCTTGTCATTAGGTCAATCCCGAGTTCAGGGTCGCATTCCTCAAGGACATCTCATGGGATTGCTTGAGCCGCAAAACACACCTTTCAGAATTGCGGTATTTGGGCGCTGTAATTGTTTTGGCTGCGACTTTCCTCCTACAAGTGATGGGCACTTCTATTTGCACAGAGAGAATGATGGGGTTATGATCAGACTGTATGTTGCTTGTAGGGTTTTGATTAGCTACACACTTTGCTGACGTGAACGCTAGGTCTAATGTCCTTTCGCCCCTCGTGGGTGGTGTGCTAATCAGTTTAAGACCTATTATGTCAAGACGCGACTCAGTCTTCTCTTGACACTCCCCAGAGTATTTGGGAGATTGAAATCCTCATGCACTACGTGCTTCAGTGATGAATGGAGATGGTTAAGCAGCCAATTGAGGAGTTCATCAACTACTTGTGCGTCTGGAACTGGTGGGACAATATCGAGAGAAACTTTCTGGCTGTCGTTGTCTGTAGGTTTTAGTGTGATTATTACTGCCTCGAAAGAATCAGACTGGCTCGATACTGAGTGGAGGATAGAAAATACCTGCTCATTGAAAAATATTGCAAATCCTCCTCCCTTGCGGTTTTGATATCTTGCAGGCCAAGTAGAAGAAAGTGTTTCTTCAATGTTTCTGCGACACGTCCATTGAACTGGACAGCAAGATCTCCCCAACTTCATTCAATTTGTTTCTCAAGAGTCGCACATTTTGAAATAGGAGTTGGAATGAAGCTGTTCTGTTTACCGTGACGAGGGATATACGCGGTCTGATCAGTCTGTGATGCTTAGCTGGTTTTCGATATGTTGAAACCATGACAGGGATCGTAAAATTCTGGGATAGAGATGACGGTGGTTTTGAGTAGTTTTCAATCTCATTATTTTCAATCACCGTTGGGAGCTGCCTTTCCGTAGGTATGTTAAGGGCGAAATATGGAATTACCTTGTTTTTGCTACGGCCATTCCCATGTAGGGCATTTGGGTTGTTAGTGGGAAATAGAGATACATCGTCTAGAGGCCGCCGTAGCCTAGTGGTCAGGCGCGCGGGTGCATAAGTACACGTGCCTTGAGTGACCGGGGTTCAAGTCCGTGACTGCTGAATACGGTGCTGTTTCTTGTATTCTGTCTATCTTGTTAACTCCTCTGACTGTTTGGTCGTCCCGGAGTATAAACGGAAAATGTATTTATATATTTATTTTAGTCAGAATTTGGACTGTTGTGTACACATCTCAGGGGCATTTAATGATATCGCATCTTTTCTGCTTCGTGCTTCATAAAATGGCCTGATAATGGTGCCGAGGGACCATTTCTCCTCATTCCATTTCTGCACATATTATCCAGCATGGATCTGAAGAACACGAATCCAGAATTCGCAATATGATTTTCACGGATTACAGTTTTTTCTAAACAGTGGTATGAGAGCTACACCGGCTGTGAGAGTAATGCCGGAGGTTTAAGGAGACAAGTATGTGAAGAAACCTGCAATTTTGAAGTGGCAGAAGCATATTAAAGAAGGTCAAGGATCTGTGGCCACAACAACTCCTTTTAAAGGCTTAAGAAATGGCTTCTGGAAGTGCTTCTACTGGTGAATTCATCTATGACGCAAGTATTCCAAGAAGATTATTTCGAAAAGAACGCCGGCGGACCTCATCGACGAAGAATAAAATGAATATATTCTGCGAATTAAATGATTGCCTTGTGTTTATCCTTAATTCTAAAAATAAATAAATAAAATTAAATAAATATCCTGGAAACAATAAGAACAATCTTCAGATTTTATCAGCATGATTCCAAATTAAGAATCAATTGCTTATTTTTGCAATGGGGTTTCTAGCTACGTCTAGTGAATCAAAATTAAGCGTGTGACATATCCCGCAAACAATGGTGACGTCATGTTTGTCTATGGCAGCGATTCCGTCTTTTGTTTAATATCTAATGCGAGAAGGAAAACGTGCAGAAACTCTTTCCGTCTCAAACCGAATTATTGCAGTGGCGTCGAATCCCTGCAAGCTTTTTAGTCTTTATTCCACGAACCTCGCGCCATCCCCGTTTATCTTCTCTGTAACGTTTCCCTCTGATTTTGAGCGGAAACAGATTAATTCTTAACAGAAAAACTAACATTTGCCTTCTTATCCCGGTACATTAATGAAGAGGGGCATGTCGCGAGGCGAGCAAACAATCAGAACTTCCCGTTGCTACAGCAACATCGTTATTATCCGACTCGGACTGTCAACCCGGGCTTAATTCTCCATCAGTCACTGTGTACTGAAAACGAAACAGAGGTAAGAAAAATAAATTCCGGCAGCGCGCGCCCTTTGCTCTCCGTAGCCCGATGATTTAAAATAGTGATAACTGAAGCGGGCCTTATTAATTCGTCGCTATCACAGTTCGACAATGAGCTCACGAGCATATTGACAACCTACTAGGTTTTTTTTGGTGAGCAAAGAATCGGAATTAAAAAGAAGTCGCGCGCGCGTGTGTGTGTGTGTTTTTAAGAAAATCTTAGGGTTGGAATAAATGCTGCTTTTGCTTGTTGGGTGAACTAAACTATTATTTTATTGTGCTTCGATGAAGTTCGTTTTGATTTTAAAGCCTCCAATTTCCATAATCGGCAGTTCGTTTGCTAAAATTAACAATTATAATGAGTTTGTCGGTTATTTTCTTAACAATGTACTTTTGTCTATTCTTACATCATTTGCGTATGAATTTATAGGCATTCAACACAATGTCCTTGAGGATTCGTGTATGCTACTATAATTTGTAAATAGATTTCTTTGGTTGTGTGTTACCGCCTTCATACTCTGCCTTATATATCGCTACATGAATACTCATTGTTGTAGTCAACAATTGATGACAATACACAATGTTACATCGTGTTCTATCTGTTTACTTACGCATTATTGTACTCAACAATACACAGGACTACAACAATAGCGTGTTTATTTATTGCGTTATACCTGCATTAGTATCAGTTATAGCTGTATGTTGAAATAAAATCTAATATTTTATTTAAAATTAAGAATTTTAATAAATTCATACACTATTAATATTTTCGGTGTTTTCGGCCCATTTTAAATATGCCTATTTTAAAATCACAGAATGGTAATGAATTTATTTCGTTTATTCTGTAAACACTTTTATGACCCAATTTTATTGATGTTGATGAGCTTTCTGGGACTGAATCATGTTCTGTGCTGGTTCATTCATCTTTGAGCTTATGCAATCAGTGTACAATGTATTGGAATGCAGTAGATTCCTCATAGGCTTTTTCAGTAGTTTTGATATGTCTGTTAGTGGGACAGAATTTCACATTGATTTGCTGCTCGTTCATTATTTTCTTTGAGGATATGTGTTGCTTGCTCGAGTTGGATGATGCTGATTTACAAGATTACTTCAGGCCCGCAGAGACAACAATATATTAGAAAGGAACATCTGACGGATTTAAATGAATATAGTTCCGTCAATAATTATTCTGTATTTTGTGTCGTAATCTTAGTCTCTGTCTTTTTTTATCATCCCTTCTTGGAACTTTTGGATTGTCGTTTAAGCAATGTCTACATATGTAAATTTTCTATTTCCCCATTGGAGAATTACTTTGATATTGGTGAAGGTATGTCAGGCTTAGTGTCGAAGTTTACAGATGATACAAAGGTTGGCAGGGTTGTTAATAACAGTAATGGCAGTGTGCTACTGCAACAGGATCTAGAAAATTTGGGCAGATGGGCTGAGAAGTGGCTACTGAAGTTCAACATTGATAAATGCAAAGTACTGCATATGGGTAGAAGTAACCCCAGAGGAACATACCAACTGTGTGGTAATACACTCAGGGAAGTGGAAAGTGAATAAGACCTGGGGGTAATTGTGCAGTCAGATATGAAGTTTTCTGAGCAATGCAGACAGGCTTCCAGGGCAGGTCATGGGGTTTTGTCAATGATATACAGAAATTTTGTTAGCAGGGAAAAGGAAGTGATTGTCCCTCTGTATAAGGCAATGGTCAGGCCACGCCTTGAGTACTGCGTACAGGTCTGGAGGCCTCATTTTAGGAAGGATGTAGATTTGCTTGAGCGTGTTCAGTGAAGGGCAACAAGATTGGTGAGGGGAATGAAGGGATCCTCTTACCAAGAGAGGCTTAAGTTTTGCAAATTGTAGCGGCTGGACACTAGGCACCTGCAATGTGATCTGATTGAGATGCGTAAGGTCTTGAATGGGTTGAGCACGCTGAATTCTGATGGGTTTCTTCCACTTGTTCAGATTACGAACCTAAGGGGGCGTAAATTCAAATTGAGGAAAGACAGGTGTAAAATAGATGTGCCGAAATTTGCTTTTAGCCAGCGGGTGGTTAATTGCTGGAACAAACTTCCATCTGTCGTTGTGGAAGTTGATAGGTTAAATAAATTTAAGGAGGAACTGGACAAACATTTAGAGGGAATGGTTGTTTGAATTTTTTTTTTTTTTTAGCTGATGCTGCATAAGCATCAGCCAAAAAAAAATACTCTTGCTTTCTTGCATCACATGCCACTATTACTACTATTACTTGGAGATTAGCATTTAAGGAATTGGTGGTGGATATTCGAGAAGTTGAAGCTGTTTATGTAGGGCAGGGTTTCTCAAACTGGAAGGTTGAATGTAGTGTGTTATCGGCAAAACTATGGATAGAATTTCTAGTTAATGGAAGTAGGTCGTTATTATACAGGAGAAAAAGAACTGAAATATTCTTGAACACTCGGCATTAGCTGAGAACTTAGAAGACAGAGAACGTTGTGCCATCACCCTCATCTAGCGATCAGAGAGAAAACTAGATACCCAATTGCAAAAAAAACAATCGGTTGTCCATAAGATGGTAGCTGGATTATGGCCTTTCAAAGGTTGCATCCTTTGGTGAAGCGATTGTGGTAACATCGCTTTTCGTCTTTATTTACTTGTGGTCAGGAGTGGGCAGGGACTGAAAGGGCAAATAGTTCTCTCTTTGTGATCAAACTTTATTTACTGCTATATGATGATTAATGATTCCTCGGAACATGCTTTAGTCCGGCCCGTTAGAAAATCCTGAAAACCCATTCGGTGGTCAATCGATCGCACGTGGGCAGTAATATTGATACATCACAAAAAATATGGTTTTGGAGTTACTCTATCTTTCCAGTCTGTAATACTTAATTAGATAATTAAGATGGTGGTTTACCAATTTTTAAGCTGGAACTTATCCCATTGAACCATAAAACAATCTGACAATTTTATCTTGGACTGATTTTTGGGTTTTACCAGTATTGCAGCCCACGGGCGAAATATGCCAACTTTCATGTTAGTATCAGACAATATGGAAATGTAGACTGTATATACTTGAAAGTGTCACGTTGAAGATCCAGTGCTTTGTCGAAATGTTTGACCAGTCCAGCTTGACATGGAGCAGTGGAAGCAGGACAGTTCCTTGCACCGGAGGGTTTCTTTCGAACACTGTGTGCGCTAGGCTCCAATTCACTTCTGGGAGACTGTTCTATTCTCCTATATTGCTGATCTGTGCCCTTGCTATTCCAGAAGCAAAAAAAATACAAGAGATCTTTGTGAAGCCACCATGCAAATCCAGAACGAATCCTAGCATCTTGTAGTCCCCACAGACATCCCACTTATATAGGTCATACGTTATCTTCTATAACACATGCTTCATATTTCCGTAGTCTTATTTAATATGAACAGAATGTACCCATCCTATTCCACAGTATAGTAGTTTCGCCACTTGTCACTCCTTTGAGCTCTGGGTTTGAGTCCTATCATAGGAATTTCTAAAGTCCTCTTCAATCGGGGATGTAATTATCCGATTAGAAGCGGAGGGAAAGGGTTCCTCGTAAGTTTTCGGGGTTTTTAAGTCATTCACTCAACATGAAGATCGGCTGTAAGCACACACTTCTACGGCGCAGTATTGCCTAAGTTTCTGATGCGTCTAAAATCCAACAGCAGAGTGCGCAACAGGAATCGATGGTCATATATTTCCATTATGAAGCAACACAGCTTTCAAACCTTTTCTTGATTTTTCTATGAAAAGATGCCTCTCTTCTGGATTGTGGTCAGTATCAGTTCCCCTCAAAAAAATTAAAAATTTTCACCACCCTCAAATCAACATTAATCATTATACAACAGTAAAAAATCAACATTTTTTCATCATATTGTAAAAACCCTTCAGCTCTTACCTGGGACCGCCCCTGAGAGAACTGCCTTAACAATCAAAGAATTGAATATGAAAACAAAGTTTTTTTTTTTTTTTTCATAGGAACTCTGCTGTTTTAAAAATGTTATTAAAAATTAAATATCGGTTTTATTTTAAATGTAAATTTTAAAAACATCCAACCGATATGTGTTTGGATTAGTTTTCACCTTGTTTCAAGGCGGTTTGTCTGTTTCTTAGTGGGGGGTGGGAGAATGACCGGAGTCCCCGGAGATTATAAGCCGCCGCTAGCTTCGTATCGTGCAGGTGATACTACACGTATTATGGAATAAGCTAAAGAAGTTTCCAGAATCGCGTTCCCAAATTGTGCTGTTAACTCGGCTTAATCTTCCGAATCAGTAATTAACATGGGAATATTAACACACGACGCTGATGGATAAGGCAGCCTTGCAAGAAAGAAAAATGGAAGCTGTTTTTTTTTTTCTTATTTAAGCGAATATTACATGGGAACAGCTGAATTAGTATGACACCAGGTGTCACCGCTACACACGACAAACGAAAGCTGTCCTGCCCATTCTTACCAGCGTGGCGAGTGTAGCGATTAACAACTTATTTCTAGCCTGGCGTGTGCTTGACTTTCTACTCGGCGACTGCCAAACGATGTTGCTACGCAACGTGAAAATATAGATGACGCCCGCAGATAGGCTGGTTGTTGCCATGGTGATCGTGTCTCAAATGAGCAGTAGCTGCCATCTAGAGGACAATGGTATTACTAAAAGTTCAAATAAAACTTTACACGTTTGGTTAGTTGGTGAGGTGGAAGCTTCGTGTGTAAAATATTGATATTTTCCTTACTTTCCGTCATGGCTTTAACGACCAGTTGATAGCGGACACATTTACGAGTAATTCAGTAACGTCGGATACAGCAGAATTGCTGTTCTAATGAAATTCAACTTAAAACGGGAATTTGCATTTAGTTTTAATTATTCGAACGTCTGCGCGCACATTTTCAACAGTACTCAACAATTACTGTGACGTAACAAACACTTCGCCAATAATTCTCGTTCTGCATTTCCACGAGTGACAATTCTAATGAGAGCGAAGTGAAGCTGGCTGCCTTCTCCACATTCGCGTACGTTGGAAAGTCTTCATGAGCCGCGACACATTGCAGCCACCGGCAGAACGAATCGTAATGAATGCACGTGTGCAACCTTAAACAGCGCTCACCTAATAGTGTGTATTAATACTAATGAGAGGCGATCTGTGCTAATTAAGGAATCTTACAGCGGCAAAATGCTTACCGATAGTATAGTCACCGGTGGCTGCTGTCAAGCCGCGCTGAATATTTCCACCAAATACGCGTTAGAAGCGGCACAGAGGAGGACGGAGCATGGATAACGTAATTTCCCGCTGTTAGTGACCCGAGCGGAAGCAGGGCTAGTCGCGCTTGCCGTCTATCCACTGCTGTCAGTGAAATTGAGTTTCTCAGTCTCGTTGAACGCCTTCCTCTGAAAGGGGGTGGAAAAAAAAATCAATACCAGCTATTCGGCACGAGATATTACACACTTTCGCGGCCTCGTGCACAGAGCGAGAGAAAGTGACGAGGGGGAGCTCGTGCTTGGGTAATAACAAACAACAGTTTGCTCGCGCGTCATTACCAGCTTGATAAGCGTTAGCTTTCCAACAATAACATTTTCCGGTGTGAATGTCGTCTGCTTGTTTTCATTCTTGTACGAGGAACGGCTTCAACTGTTGTGTCGCCGTGCAGTTCACGGCTTTTTAACAATGCTTCGCATGTTTCGGTACATTGTTTATTAGCGTTTACGCGTTTCATTAGCCCACGGGCACTTCTCCGGACGCCCGTTCCTTTGCCAAACAACGAAAGCGTAAACAAGACAATACGGGGATGTTTTTGTGAATTTAGACCAGCGAAGAAAATGCCATACTACGAGTGGCATTGCAGATTCCCAATATTTATTTCTATTATCTGACAGTCTTGTTAGCTGATGTAAATAAATACGTAAACTTCACCGAAGTTCTCGTATAGCTAGTTTGCCGTTAGACTGCAATAATTATTCATTAAAACTTAAAACCAACCCTGTGTATTTCAAAAAGTCCATAAATGAAGATAAAGCTCATGCGCAGCTGCGATTGCATTCGTACTTGATGATGTAAATGTAGTTGGAGATTTTGATTAGCTGATTATTAACCTTGAATAATCATTTCTTTGAGGTCTAATCACGATTAAACGGCCCATCTAAGGTGAGAAATTTGGCAAATAAAAGCATACTATGGAGTATAGGCGTCGGAAGTAGGAGGGGGGGGACAAGTTTCGCCCTCTGTCGAATAGACAGATTACACCATTCAGAAATAGCGCGACCTCCTCCTTAAAAACATCTCTCTCTCCGCCAGAAACTTCTGGCGACGCCTGTACTTTGGAATAGCTATAGATGTGAAATACACTCCGTCGGGACGCAGCAGTGTCACTTACGCTCTTTCTAACACCACTCTCCATCGTATAAATAGGTAAGTAAATTACGCGTATCCGTTCCTGCTTGAATTATCAGAGGTGGTTAATAATATCTGATCACGTTCTAAGCTCGTACATATTCTTGTAAAATATCCAGTATACTCACTGCATTCCATTTTCACTTTCTGTCTCTAAATGTAAAAGCAAACAGATCCACAATGCGCAGATTATTGCGGTAAACCTGGATGAATGTTGTACATGGTCAGAATCCGTATTTTGGCAGGTGTTATTTGCACAGTTTAGTTACAAAACGCGGCTTTTCTTTCTCTCAGAAGCTTTACAAAGTAATCTGCTTTTATTTATGACAATCGCGCATCACAGATTCACCGTTTGCCCACATTGCGCGCGCTAAAAATTGTTAAAAGCGACGCGATGCTGTTATTCGAGTTAAAAGTTGGTGCTCCAGCTTTCAAATAAAAACTATTGTTAGACAGCTCGCTGAAATGTTTAATGTGAGTAACCGCCGGTAGGCGGCGCCGCGTTCCAATGTATGCGAGAGAGAGAGAGAGAGAGAGAGAGAGAGAGAGAGAGATTTGCAGTCTGTTACTAGAATCTCCTTCAGGTGTAGCTCTTCCGTTGTTGTTTTGGAGAGCTGCCAAGAGACGTGATGAAACAGTCTGCCCAGAGATGCCTCTGGCTTGCTCCCCGCCAACCCATTCGGGCATTCGCTACGGCCTCTTGTCCGCAACACTCCCTGACTGCAGTAACAAGATACAGTTGTCATGGCAACGTGTATCCGGAGAGGAGAAAGACTGCCCATCTGTTAACGGCTGTGAACGATGCCTGTAACCAACATGACACTGGGAGCTTCGCAACACCAGCTCCAATCCGTAAGGATTATTCCCCACCTCCTTTAGTCTCACTTTTGTTCGCTGCTTTCATGATGGCAATTGGAATTTTGTACTGTGCCGGAAAAGCTTTTTTTTTTTCTTTTGTTTCTCAGGGAAAAAAAAAAATACAATAATAAAAAAGCTTAATTAGATAGGCCAAAGTTTATATGGTGTAACTCAGACGAAACAGTTTTGGATGCTCTTGTCAGTTTTCAGCGGGTAATTGCGTTCCTTCTCCCCCCCCCCCTCCTTTGTTTGCACATTCTCACTATAAAATAGCCCTTAAAGATCAAAATACATTCTTTAAATTATCATTAATCTCGAATGATTTCACAATTGGAAGATAATGCCACTATAACAACACCATCTGGTGGCTACTTTTCTGTCTCTAGTAAAACTAGTGGTAAAGCTGCTGGTATTTCGCTTAAGTTGTTATCCATCAAGTCGACTCGGGCCTCGAAGTATCCGTGTGTCATCTGTATGCTGTGTTCTAAGGTTGGTGTGCGTTTTTTAGAGGAGAAAACCGTGCATCGTTGATAGGTGTAAAAACTTTGTCTTTTCGAAATGATCGTAAAGTAACAAATCTTGCCAGCCACGGAGGTCACATTTACTGAAAACAATTTATGCAGGAGGGAACTTTACGGTGAGTTTCTTTTAAGGATCGTTGCTGCCATCTAGCGTTAACAATTGGCATATCTTTTGTCGTTGATAATAATTGAAATCCTGTGGGAGTTGCCGTAGTTTTTTGGATAGGACAGACAGCTTTTTATAAAGTCTTTTTAATTGAATTACTTGAGAAAGTTGTATGATGATAATTATACAGCCTAATTGAGCGACTGTATTCTTCAGTGGCATAAATGCGGAATGGCAGCCAAGTTACAGAGTTAACAAACCCCCGATAGTTTAATATTCTGTTTATTCTCAGGGGCGGCCATACAGAGCTATAGGAGACTACTCATACGTTATTTACAGCGGACATAGGTGGTGCTAATTATTGAATAGTATTTTGTGGCTTCGTGAAGGTTCAAACACACAAATGTGCGAAGCTCTTTACTTGCACTCTTACCACTTTACAACTACTGGCTTGTATCACGACAACAATCAATGGAGAATGGGGTAGGGATAGTAAAAACGAATCCATTTTTTTTTTTTTTCAGTAATTTATGCATCACTCTCATATCATGGAGGGTCCTTCTCTACGAGTTGCCTCAGTATTGCACTACTCAAAATAAAAAGCTCCTATAGAGAAGCATATTGCTGTTAATTTAAAGCTTATGTAACTTCTCCATTGTAGCAGTGGTTTTTATTTAACAAAGTAGTGCAGTACCGAGGCAACTCGTGGTGAATGGGCCTCCACAATATGAGACCGATGCACTAAGTAGCGAATCTAGTTTGCGCATTGTTACACGAGTAAATATGCGCCCTACTTATACAATAATGTTTTCTGTCTCTCATGGCACGAGGCTTTGCTACTTGAGTTTTTAATAAGCATTTAAAATACCAGTGAAACACGAATATAATAAAACGCGTGGAAATAAAATAGCGCTTTCAGGTTTGTAAAAATAAAACTTCACTCTTGTCCTCCCGCCTTCTATTGACGTGTGTATTTTACCCCTTCTGTTCGTTTGTGCGCTTGAAAACTCTGCTCGGTCTGTCCACTATTCGTAAGTTAAACACGAACGAACATAAAATGGTCTACGTCAGCACACCTGTGAATGTATGCCGTAAGGAATAATCTTTGGTCGCTCCTGTCAGTGGACACCTGTCCTCTAACAAATACACGGCGCTATCGCAATACAGGTGTTCAGTTTCAAAACAACTCTCTGGAACTGAGATAGCACGAGAGTGCAGTCGCAGTGATCTACCTATTCAACACACACCTGCCTGGTGTAGGTGAATAAGGTTTCAACTTGGGCATTAATGCAGGTTAGATTTGGATTAAATTCTTGCGGAATGACTGGAGGTCTAAAGTACGATGTGTGGTAGCCATAGAGACCGGAAACTCACACTGTCAAAGTGGGTTGTTTTGATACCGGTACTTGGTTTCGATGAAAGGGAAATTTCAACCTTAGCAAAAACAGTTTTGTAATGCAACGAATTTGCCCCAATTTTATTTCCAAAGGAGCACCTTTATATTTGTTGTTATAAAATGTAGAATTACAGAACTGTTTTAGAACAGTTGTAGAATGTTATAGAACTGTTTTAGAGTGGCGTCTTTCTGTTGTTAAAGGATGTTCTAATTATTTCCTTTGTCTTCATGCCCACGCTTCAAGTGGTTCAGCAGATGGCGTGAAAAGGATAATTTTTGAGTCCCTCCTTTGTGCTTGAACCATGCAGAAACGGCTGGCCCAACTGAGAAAAGCTCCACTGTGATATTGAAACTGCGAGCCCAATATGCGTATGTTAATATATCATCCCCACACCAAAACGCCTGAAAAATCTGAAGAGGCTTTGGGCTAATATCTAGCCCGTATTCCCTTCCAAAAAGCAAACTTGCCGATACAAATAGCTAGCTGTTTATGTAACCACAAATTCTGATTGTTACTCCCATTTCCGGAATGAAATATTCAAAATTCACATATATATATTTTTTTAATATCCATTGTTGATACCAAGGTTTGTTTACAAAAGAAAAGCGGAAACAGTTCGGTCAAAATATTTCTTTTTGAGCATATCATTTGATCAGTAATAAAGAATAAAATTTTTAGGCGAATTGTTAGAACCAGAACGAGAGGTCGCAGTTCAGCAAAGGTAGAATTGTTCAGCATGTTAAATTAGGCAGCTGCACTTATTTTTTTACTATCAGTTTATTAATCCTATGGGATTCATCCCTGGACACAACCGCGAGCTACCACATGCACAGGAGGTTACATTGCGGTGATATGAGCCCCACCTGCTGAAATATTTACGAGTGTTATTTACAAAATCTTATCTACAACAACAACAGCTTATATTCTTAGTATCATTTAACTTTACTAATGAGAGACATTGAATTGTTTCATTTCATAAATTTAAATGCTTAAATTTTATGCTTTCATTGATAGCAACCAGTGGACCAAGTCCAAATCATGTGAATCATACCCAAACCATCACACTGCCGCCGAATTTCATTGTTAATGCAACAGAATTTCAGTGAAACCGTTCTCTGAGCATGCACCACGTGCAGGTGCGTCGACCGATGCCTGGACTGTTGATAGTAGATCTCAAGCTATTTTCTCGTTCCGTTTATGGAGTAGCTAGACTATCCTTTTGTCTTTTCCAATTACCCAACAGAATCCATTATCATAATCTGGGTAAAGGGATCAACCGCCAACTCATCATAATTTGATGGGCATCCACCACGAGGCTTCGGTGTCTCGTCTATCATTAATTTATTCTCTAGTTTAATATTTTTTTTAAATCAGGCTTCCTTACTTCATTATGAAAAATAAAATTACCTTGACAGTTTTGTCCTTTTAAGTTCTACACAACAGGATTCTTCGGACATGAAGTAGCCTGGTATTTTAACACGTTCCAGCTAGCTACCACCGTGATGTTGCTTTTAATGGAGTTGGAATCTTTAATTTTGGAATGCAGGTTTGCAGATATTTACGTTGACGTTTGTTGACTAATCTATTGTACTGTCTTACTATCTTTAGTCATCCACCAGCGACTTTCATTACATTACTACTTCTGCTCGTAATGTCTGCGTATTTCCTATTCACTGTGAGATCTTTTTCGATAACTCCTTATCAGCATTGTGTCCACACGTGCCCAAAGTTCATCTTGCCTTTGATGTACACTAATCGCCAGCAGTGCCCAATACATTTCGTAGCGTACCTGCCATGTTCCCACAATGTCCGATGTCTACCTGCAGAAGCTCAAAACTTAAGTTCTCCTCATCTGATAGCGCCACCCCCCGATCAATAGATGGCAGTTGAATAAAAATGGACCGCTACAACATTACGGCCGCAACGACTGTGTGCACATGAAACAGTAGCGCGGGGCTAATGAGACAATGTACCTTAGCCTCCCTGCTGTTTCCATAAGCAGCTCGAAGCAGCCAAACAGTTGATGGCCGGCTAGCAGCAAATGTGTTGATGTGTGGTTTCGTGCTAATGCAACGATGAATCATCCTGTAAACTACAAATGTTTCTCACAATTTCGGCACGAGCTATCTCGTGACCAGTCAAGCAGTACTCGTCAGAAGCGTAGTCAACTCACTGTTGGTCCTAATTAGCAGACGCGTTCCGAAAAATAAGATTTCGGTTCTGAATAGTGCGCACGAGACTGATGACCAGTCACTGTCATCGCGTGTGCACGCGCGCTAAATCAGTACTAACAACAGTAGGCAGGGATAATTAGAGTTCTCGGAGAGTGATTTGTTATTGGCAATGAGCGATTGCGAAATAAGGAAATTTGTTGTGAAGACATTAAACACCTTTGCGTTCCCTTTGGCCCTTCCGTCCCCGAGAAAGATGTCTCAAGCACCTCAGCAATGCGTGAAATACCATCGGGAGTTCACACACCATCAGAAGATTTTTTTTTTTTTTTTAATAAACCGATAATTATTCTTGTTGTGGAAGAACAAATTGAAGTAAAAAAACAATAAATAAATAAAATAACGTGGGTTGGAAATTGTCCCCCAAAGATCCAGGGCCCTTTGTTATGAAAACATTGGTAAAGAGCGGATCGTAGCCTATCCCATCTCACTCTATCTTCAGAACGAAAAGAACCCATTAAAAATATGTTTGGAAAATCGCGTGTTTTCGATGTTCAACAGGCGGCGCTAGCGTTAGATTCCTCTTCCATAGTTTAAGATTTATACGAAAGAATCCGTCATCAGCAAACCTTGGTGGGAGGGCTGTTATTGCAATTAATAAATACATCTGGAGAGGGAGATTTCACAATATACTCCCCTTCGATTAGCCTTTTGATTGCCCAGGTTGGGAATTGGGGGGATGAATATCCTGCTCGAGCTCACGGCTGGAATATAAAAGGCTTTAGTTCTTTTAAAGTGCGTATTAACGGCCTTAGTTATACTCCTGTTGACAGTAATAAAATAATCTTGACCGAGATCACGGTTGGGTGCCCAGTGATTCTCTCTCTCGCTAAATAGCTGACTTGCTGACCCAGAGGATTGGTGTCAGTAGCGATAATACGGCACGTTCGGTTTTGTTTCGGGCCGCTATCTAATTAGGCAAGCCTTTTATTAAAGTCAACACGTCATTTCCTCCACCTTTTACAGCCATTCAGCGACGATAAATGGCATGAATGGAGCGAGAGTAGACGAGAGGGACGTATAGAGAAAGTGAAGGAACTTGGGGGGAAAGAAATAGACAGTAAGATTGATGGCTTTTCCGAGAGCGGCCATAGAACATTGTAGCTTCACAGCGGCCGGCTTTCGCTCCGGATCAGAGACTTCCATGGAAGGAACAAATGTTTGTAAGATATCTACACGCTTTTCACAGGGAAGGTCTACTCCCCCTTTATTTTCCCCCATTATCTTCTCAGCGCCCCCTAGTGTGTTTTTGTTCCATTAAAATCGAACCATCCAGTTTTGTGGAGTTCGGTTCTTTGCAGAAAGACTTTATGAAGATGTAGCTTATCGACCCCTCACTTAGAATATAAGAGACAGAGCAGGAATAGATATACCTTAAAAAACAAAAAAAAAAAAAAGTTATTTTTGGAAAATAAAGTTTTAATTATATATAGATTGAACCGAATTACATCTGCCTTAATTAAGCTAGTTCCTTTTAATAGTCACACCTATTTTATTATTATTATTTTTGCTGTCTTTCTCGTACTCTTCCCCCCCTCTATGTAATACAAATTCATATTTTAGCGATTAACGATTTTTTTTTAAGTTTCTGCAAACCCCTTTCGTCGTTTTCAATTTTCTTTCTCTTTCCTCCTTCCTCATTCCTCACTCGACCCTTCCGCGCATGAGCATATTTCTTGTGATTTAGTGAAACTTAATCTTGTAAAGAGGGGGTCACTTTCAAGTTTACGCATCATTTCTGTTTTGGGCATGACCCCTGCCTAAGTCGCTTCGGCAAGAAAGAGAGAGTTGCTTTAAAGAGGAAGAAAAATGTCTTGGTGGTGACTATCACATCGAAACTTAGGCCTTATCGTTCTCTTGGATCAAACGGAACTTTCACGACGTTCACGGAGATTTGTAACTCCAGGAAGTGCGTTGGTCCTGCGCGGAGTGTGTTTTATTGGAGTCTTTTGATTATCTGGGTTTCGTGACACTGCTGTACCCACTCTGGTGTTTGTAAGAAGCACGAACTTCTTGGCATTAACCCATCTAGACGACGTTGACCCGGAGCTCAGTACCTACACAGTATATATGAAGGGGAAAACACGCGCGGAAGGGGGAAAGAGGGGAATAAGAGGTGATTACATAGCTTTAAATGGCTTCTCTCTATGCTTTGGCGGTTTACTGGCCGTGGGTCATTGAACAGGTACGATAACCTTGTGAGTTCTGTACACTCGTGACTCCCAGCCATCATCTCCTCTTCCCTCCCCTTCGCGCTCTCTCTCTCTCTCTCTGTTAATGAAACGTTCCATTTGATTTAAAGCGCCACCTTTCCACAGTCAGTTTAAAAAAAGAACAAACAGACGGAGACAAAACGCCAGTGCTGTGTGAATCATCAGTCCACGTGCGTTACATCCACCCCTCTCTCCTACAACGGGAGAACCACCCTGCCATTCCCCACAGAAACAGGACTTGGACATCTGCTACAATGACGTCATTACATTCTCTAGGTAGAACCATTCTTGGCTACCCCCACTCCCTCGTTTCCTCCGCCTCATCCCCAACTAACTTTCTCTTGTGCGGTTTCACATTTTGTCGAATGCATCTCCACCACCACCACCAACAAGATCACCCCCTCCCCGTATGCGTCTTTCTTCACATGACAAATTGCCTTTGTTGAGATCAGTACGTTGTAGTACTGCTGTCAGGGATGATAGCGTGCGGTTTTTCTCGCCTCTATTTGGTCTACAGTAGAAATAAATATTCGAAATGCATCCCGACTTCTTTCATGAAAGTTAATAAACTAGTCTTTATTGTATACTTTAGCTGTTCAGTACACGTATAATCTATATACAATATATATTCCCCACGGCCTGAGGTTAGTGGTGCTTGACAGACGTTAAGGGACATATATAAATACGAATAACATAGAAATGTACACAAAAATTGAAAAATTATAACTTTATTAAAGAGTATTCACAAACACGTTTAGGCTCGAAGGTCAGCATCTACTCGTAATAACAGTTAATTTCTCACTCATCATGAATTTTAATACATAATATATCATTTTTCAAGTCCAGCAGCCAAGAAACAGAGGTAATGGGTCAGCGGGATGTTACTTGAGCAGAACGATCTCTAAGGGAAAATAAAAATATATCTTGGTTACTTCAGTTTCGAGAATAACCTCCCACTAGCTTCATACGAAGGCCCAAATGGTGCACTGGTACCCCAATACGTTATGAAATGTATTGTCCTAGTACCTTATATGCTTCGGAGATTTGGTCTTTGGCTTCTGAAGATGGCTCAATAGGATATCTGAAAATACTTACACCATCTCACGAGTCTCGCGGGACTGAAACTTAAACGCGAAGTCCTTGAAGCTTCGAATAATCACAAGAGATTTTCTCACTTTTGCCCAATTTCTCATTGGGAAGCTAGATGCGTCTAAGGTTGAGAGTATAATGTCTCTCCAGCTGTCCAATATGAGGCTTTCTACTTGACGGAGTCTACACCTTCTTACCTGCTCCCGAACTAACATACTAGAAATATTTACACATCGAAAGTTGATGCCAAATAGCTTTGCGAAGATACCACATACACAAGTCAAGTTTTTAGACAGCCTTTTCTTCTTGCCCAATCACGAAGAATCTCCAATTTACGATCTCTTTGAATGGCTGTTCTGTGTCTTTCTGCAGTCAACTACAACAGGACTGTCTGCTTAAAAGAAAGATACTGAGTTTGTTGCTGATGACTGCTGTGGTTCCTGTGTGAGCTACTGGCCATATTCCAGTTAGAAGCTTTACGTCATCAGTTTAGATATTACACCATCTGTGGTACTTCATAATGAACGATTGAACGGAAAGCAGTGGACCTTTTGCAAACGATAACACCATTTTGCAGTACGTTTGCACGGCTAGATCGAGTTAGGAGAGGAGGTGCACCGTTCTGTTATTTGGGAGTGAACGAATGGAATGAGGACTTCGTCTTTGACACATTTTGCTTGGTTTGTTCAATAAACGGAACTCCTTTGGATCTTTTCCTTCCCTCTGGAAATTTTCAATTCTGAAGACCTGGTATGATATTAAGTGACCCAAAATGCTGTCTCCCAATAGCTCCCTTATCCAATTTAGGAAAAATTCTTGAGAGAATTTCGTATGCCAGAATCAACTTTTTAGCTGAATCTAATCTTATGTCATCTTTGCAGTATGATTTTAGACCGTCATTGGTTGTGAGAATGTTTGGTAAATATGCATCAAATTTGAAATACGTGCTGATCGACTTTGAGGGGCGCTTTCGACTCACCGTGGCGGGAAAGTGCAAAGAGCAGCAAGCATCCCCCTTCTGTCGACTTCGAAGTTGGGGGGGGGGACTGCTGCTCTTTGCAGTATTTTAGTCTTGATATGCTATTTCACTGCCCGTTCTGTTGCTATTTTCTCAAGAGGGGGCGGGAAACAAAGTCCAGAAAAAAAGAGAATTAGTCAAGGGACCAAACACTAAAAATTACAGGGAAAATTAGGAAACCAGCTAGTCAAGGGGCTTGGCCCCTGTACTAAATTCTTAGTGTCGCTGGCGATTCGCTTTTTGGGCGCGTTAGGCGCCTGTTTTCATTTCGTTCCGTCCGCACGTAATAACTGAACTCCTGGTTGGGTAGATTTTTATAAAATTTTATATTTGGACCTTTTAGATAAATTTATTGAGCCATCCCGAATTTCATCAAAATCGGACAAATAAAAATCCGGAAGTTATTTTTTGTGTGCCCGTTCGCGTGTGGATTGAGCTTCCAGTGGATGGATTTTCATCAAATTTTATATTTGGATCATTTAGAAAAATTTCACCCGAAATTTTGTTAAAATCATACTAATAGAAATCTGTTAATTATTATTCAATTGTTATTTCTTTGTCTATCTGCCTGTTAGTCCGCATGTAATAACTCGAATCTGAATGGATAGATTTTTTGTCTGTCTATTTTAGAACGATTTCTCGATTATTCTTAAATTTCATTGAAATGGGACTAATAGAAATCCGACAATTATGATTCACATTTACCTATTAATTTTTTTGATACATATTACATAGTCATGTACCATATATTTTAGCTTGTTTGCCGCCGTGTGCTCATTAGAGGAATGAATGAGCAATATGGCTGATGCGCCGAAGCGAAATATTCTCGGTTTGCACTCAAATATCGCTGATGTTTTGTTTTTTTTCTCTTGTTATAAATGCTGAGTTACAGTAAACCCCTTGATTTTAAGGACTAATAGGGAGTATGGGTTGTCTGTTACCGCCGAATGTCGATTAAATCCCAAGTTTTTTTCGAGACCATTTTTATCACACTTAATTGGAAATTGTAAACAGTTACTCTGTATGTGTGTATGAGAAACTCTAAAATAAAGTTAACTAATAAAGAACAAATATTTATTGATCCTGACGTTATTGATTGATACATAGCATAGTAGAGGATAATTTACGGTGATACTTTACTCCGTTGCCAGTCAATTTTTTTCTATCCATTAAATCCGAATTCCGTTAAATCTAGGATTTACCAAATTAATATATCGTTCATTTTCACTGTATTTCTAATGCACATGAAAAATGTAAGGCACTGCGTACTTTAACTAACCTTTTCATCCTTGTCAGTGGTAACTGGAGAGCTGCACTGTAAATTTATGCCACCTTTATCATCCTCTTTGGGTTTCATTTCTGCACCTTAGAAAATAAATTGAGGATTACTCCATATAAATCAAAGCTTATGATTTTTAAAGACAAGTAGACCTTAAGAAATCACCGATCATAAAACTTTATGGGAACCCTCTTCTGGTAAAATTAACAAAGCACCTTTGTGTCATTTACACATCCAGAACTTGACTAAAAAAAAAAAAAAAAAACCACCGTCTAATGCTCATTAAAAACAGTCGTCAAGAGTGGTAGTTAATGACGAGGACTGTCTTCTGTACAAGTCAGTTATAATCTCCATTTTGTCAAAATGCTGGCACGATTCTTCTAGATCTTCATCTTATTTACAGAGTGCTTGTTACTGTACTGTGTTCATTGTAGCATCTTGACAGAATTTCAAGATGTTAGTATTTATATAAATTCAGACCCCAAACGTGAAAAGAGTAGATGCTTTAATATCCTCATTGATCACTGGCAAACCGGGTGGTCTGTTTCTGATATACGTTTTGGTTTTGACTGGAAAAAAAAGTGATTACTTCAATATCTCTATAACTCTTCTTCCTGCTGTTTGGAGACTTTGAAGATTCAACCCACATAATATATCACTTATTCCCGGAAGTAATCATATCTGGTCCGGGTTGAAACCTAGTTGTTGAGTTGCTTTGGTAATTGTGGAAGAAGATTGAGTGTTATGTGGGATAAGTCCTATTACCGCTTTTATCTGTTCATTCTCGGCCAGTACAGCGAATAGTTGACTATTGATACTACACTATTATCATCTACACACACAATGCTCACGCGTAAAGCAAGTCCCAAATGAGACAAGTGGTTCCGCTGTTGACAAGTTGAACCCGTGACAGGAACTGTGTGACCTCCCTACCAGGTCTTGGGAAATCCAAAATGCCATTCGCTTGTCTTGCGATACGAGGTCACAACATTGCCTTGAAATTGTGTGCTAATTTCACGTAACCCTATCAAGACAAATGAGGTTAATGCGCATATCGTAAAACTTGGCATCTTAACAAGAAAACTTCATTATTATTGGGTTTGTAAAAGCTTGGATTTTCCCAGTCGAGTTGAAATATATGTGTCTTCCAACGAACTAACAATATACAAACATGAACAAATATTAATGAAGTTACTGGCATGTCTTGCGAGGTACTTAAGGTAGTTGCTGCTGTTGTAGTGTACAAGAAACATCAGTTAATTCTGTATTTAATCACTTCAATTCTTTGCGCGCTGGCTGGAATGGGATGTGGCCGTAAGGATCATAAAGGAATATATGTATTAAGTTATTGTTAATAATAAAGTATTCATTTTTATAGAAATTTAAGGTTGAAAATTAGTCCCCGGACATAAACACCCAGCTGCGATTGATGAAATATCTAAAAGTAAATTGTCTTATATTTATTATTTCTAAGGGGACAAACTTCAGACAGTAGGTGTATCCTTCCACAGTTACGACTGTCTGGATAATTGTCATTTATGATTCACTACTTAATAAATCCTCATCTTCTCCGATATCAGCAGAGTCGGTCGTCATGGTAACACTGTTTATCTGCAGTGCGCTCGAAAAGGTTACGCGATTCATCGAAAAAGGTTTGTTTTCTTTCCCGAAAGTTGTCTGCTCTATAACTCTTCAGCCGTAGGAAGAGTCAAGCAGTCATAGTCAAGATACAACAGCGCGATCTCGCCGGGGTTCTGAGTCGCGCAGTTTCATCAGCCAAAGCCGTTCAAGTGTCTGATTTTTGTGGAGAGTTATTTAACTTCTGATGGAAACGTCTGTCTGTTGATTTGTGCACATTGTCAAATTTATTTGGTATTCCTCGACTTTGCGTGTTTGCAGATTTTTTTTAAATGCATTAATAACTATTTGTATCGCAGGCGCCATTCCTATCGTATTTCTGAAATTCTTTTGGTTATTTTTATGTGTTGTCAAAAAGTACAAGTAATTTTTATACCCATAATTTTTACTTGTAAATGACAAGTTAAGTGTAAGAAAAAGATCATTATTATGGAATAATCAGTACAGTTTCAAAATAAATTGCGGCATATTCCCCATTTTTTATTATTTAAAATATGTTCTGTCAAACTCCTTTTGAGGATATGATATAATAATGAGTGTGCTAATATACCTATGTCGAGAAGAATTCACGTAGCTATATATAAGGGAAGCACTATTGCATTGACCTTATAAGTGCCGACCGGGCTAGCCGAGTGGGTAAAGTACCTGCCCGGCAACCCAAAGGTCGCGGGTTCGATTCCCGCCTCGGGCTTGGATCAAAGTACTGCAAAAACCTTGGGAGGTGCAATATGGCCACAGAAGCCGATGCGCCAACAACTACCAAACCAAAAAAAAAAAAAAAAAAAAAAACCTTATAAGTGCCATTTTGGAACAAAAAGAAAAGGTTTATTACTAAATTTTCATTTAATTAAATTTAAAATTAAAAAAGGAAATAATAAATTTGAAAATAAACTTAAATATTACGGTTTAAATGTATATATAATCATTGCGTAGCGATTACTGTAAATTGTACATTGTGTTAACACGATTGAAGGTTCATACATGTATGAGAGTATATATTAGCCTTTTTTTTTTGTTCGTTTGTTTTTTAATAATTACGTGCGGTAAAACACTGTTCAGAAGTCGAGAGATTGAGTGTGAGTTAACAAATGTATTACATGGAGGTTCCTACCCTGCCTCTTCATCATTAAACACACACACACACACGAGAGCAATCGGAACAAAAATCGCACAGTTTTATTTCCATTCCCAGTTCAACGATCTTTGTTCGTCCATGAGCTATTTAAGGTTCCATTTTGTGATGAAAACTTCCTGAATTCGATCTGTGAAAGGGCGTGGCACTTACTATTCTCGAAGTTATCCCAGGAAACGCAGAACAGCTCGAGATAAATTACTAATGAAACCACAAGTAAGCCGGTGTTTTGAAAACCGCTTTGGAAATAATTCTGAACTCAATTAATGTAGTTTTCCAGTACTTCGTGACAGATATGTGTCTGGTGTGACAACTTTTAGCTAATCCCCTCGTGTCCTACAGCTGTACTAAACACACCGAATTGTGTCGTCAGAGGCACCGTTAAGATCTTTTAGACCAACGTTGCGCCAAACCTCTGCTCGTTTACCTTGTTCGTACAGTTGTTGTTTCGTGTAGCTTGCACCGTCTGACCTCAATACGATGGTTTAATGCTTACATCATGAACGTCGTAGTCTGTTTTCTACGGCTGCTCTCCGTTTACAACACTGCAGATACTTTTAATAGATTCTGCGATCAGTACTCACTCACCTGGTAGTTTTCAGTAGACCCTATCACTATTTAGCTGTAAAATATTCCTCGCTTGTTTTGTATTGTTTATAGCTGATAACAGAGTTAATAAAATAACTAGTGTAGCAGCCACTGTCTAATTGTTATAAAATAGATCTCGCGTAGTAATTGCGTCAAGTTCATTCCGCGTGACCATCAGGGTACGTAATGTGTAATTGTTGGGATTACAAGTTGATATGTGAAATCCTTCACAAAAGGTATACCCTTTAAACAAATTAATTAAAAAAATAATTATAATAAATATTTATTAATAAATTAATAGGGTGATGGCAATTGATGTTGTCAAAATCACTGAGAAAGTCTTCGGAACTGCCGATATGGACGAAATCCAAAAGGAACATGCCACTGGGCATCCCAAGCAGGAATTTGACGAGTTTATATTTGCCTAGTTTACGAGCTAGTAGGCTATTCCTTCATACTGTGTACCTATAATGAATGCAATTTAAAACAGCCGAACAATACCTGTACAGTTAAGCGGGAAGAATGGTTATTTGCGCCGCAAACAAGCGAAGATCGCAGCTTCAGTATCGTGTGGAATGGAGTATAATGGCATGGTGTTAGTCACGTAGGAATTATGGTGTGAATCGCATGTCGGAGCACCCGCTGTAACGCAGTTACAGCGGGTGCTCCGAAATGTGTTCGGAATTAGCATTGCCGCGAGGTATTTGACGCAGCTTGTTTACTTAAAAGGCATAATCAGGATGGAGTGTCTTCGATTTTGTCTTCAAGATGATATGCGGTTGAGTTGTGTGAGACTCCAAGACGCCATTACTCCTCAATCTTTGTGTTTCTTATTTGCCTGTTTCGATTGGGATACTTTTAAGGGTGCGATTGAATGCGATTCTTTTGATGCACCCAATGTGAAAATGAGGTCAGCAGGTGAAGGGACAAACGGAACACCATTTTATAGTAACGTCGTGGCTCACCATTACGCCCTCTGTTGAAGGAAAACTAATCATGTGATATGCTCAATGTCGTCTGAGGCCGAGGAAATTATTAAAGGCTTCAAAATAAATTATTATTGAAAAATCGTCATGGAGTCTGCGCATGCGATATCAAATATTTATAAAAAAAATATTTGATATCACGTGAGGGGCAGCAGAAAGAATTTGGTGAGATTAAAGTTCATTTAGCGTGTTGTTTTATAGTTGATTTCCCATTCCCAATACACTTGTTTTTTTCCTTTGCCGCTTGCAACCGTACACCATCGCTAAAGGCTGCAGCTTCACCACCCAACTCGCCGGCAGTAATGCTGTCGTGTCATCTTATCAAGGTAAATTCCTACCAACTACTGAGATGTGAAGGTTAACACATCTACATGAAACGGGTTTGTTACCTAACTCGTCCCCGGAGAAGGAAGAGGAGAAGAAGAGCGTATCGCACGTCGTATTTTACCATTTGACCTTGCAGCGCAGCGAAACGCGGATATAGACTTAAATAAGAACTATTAGTATAGGATAGGGCATGATAGAGAATCCCTCCCACCACCCAACTACACTACCTTTGATTTAGTGTGGAAGGTGACCGTGAAGTTAATGCACTGATTTTCAAAAACACAATGACACAATATTGTACTCTGTCGCGTGTCAAAAAAGCGGTGTTTTTTCCTTGATCAGATTGGCCAATGCTTCAAATGTTAAAAGAAAATAAGAAAAAGAAGAATGACGTTCATCGGGATAATTGTCTTCGGCAAGAAGAATTCATTTTTATTTATTGCAGAACCTTCCTCGTGTTTATAATATATACTTGGTATTTCAAGCCTGGTTGCTCTCTAAAAAATATATAAAAAAATGTCTTTACATATTTCTCACAAGAATTTCTTTTCTATTCATTCTCAGAATATTCTAGAATCGCAGAGTGATTAAAATGGTATCCGTGTTAAATGTGAATGGAATAGGTGCGGCAGATATTGATCAGGTTTCGCACTTTGGACGTAATCAGCCCATTCCCCTCCCCCAAATTCGCTGTCTTATTATGATAAGAATTAAAATTGCTAGCCCAAAGAACGAATGTTTCAAGGATTTCTAAATGTTTTGGTTCAGTTTTGCGATGAATTCGTCATGCAGGGCGCAACCAAAAGATTTTATAAGGTATATAAACAAAATGAACGCGAATTACCAATACCAGGGAGGAGGGCAATAGCTCTTAATTCATTATTTTTAAAATTAGAGATTACCTTTTGTTCTTCCACCAGTGTATTAAAAAGAGCACTTGCTCTTTTAATACACTGATGGAAAATTTTAAAATTCGATGAGCGTATGCGATACATAATGCGCATTAATTTTTTCTGTTTCCCTCTTGTACTGTAGATAGAGTACTCTAGGCTATCTGAAACACTCGGTACCAGTTGTTTCGGACAATTGGTATTCTACTGTATATGATATTTACAAACACGATATTCTTATGTCTCGTGACTTTAGTACACATATACAAACGAATTTAGTTCATGTACACGGTACATTAGATTTCGGACGCGTTAGCAAATTAGTAATAATTCGTGATTTATAGCAAAAAAAAAAAAAAAAAAAAAGAACAAAAAACAACGACTTTTATGGATGAACCGAAAAATAAAAAATAAAATAAATAAATAATAATTTCTGGATTTCTGTTGGTCTGATTTTAATGATATTTCAAATGGGGACGGACGAACGAACGGTGAAGACAATATGCGCATAAGAGCAAGGTTTGGGAAAAGGACGATAGTTTAAGATTAAGTTGGAGGTATAAAGGACTTCATTCTTCCGAGAATGGTTCGGAGGAATGAAATGGAACAAGTTTGAGAGATTGAAAACGGTGTGCCCAAGGGAAAGAGAAATAGAAATCGCGCATCATGTCATTTAATGTTGTAAAACTGTAGGAAAAATTCACATAATTTTTCTGTCCTCTGGTGGGACAGAAAAATCGCACCCTTCCTTTGACATGCTCAGTTACTGACTTTCGGGGGAGATCGCTGAGATCAAATACCGGTGTTCATAAACTGCAGGTGAACCGTCTGCACGACATAGAAAGTACACGGAAGTATACTGGTGTGTATTTGACAAATGTTTGTCAAATACACACAGTCGTGTGTGTGTGTGTAGGCAACCTAACGTGACTTGTGTTCAGTGTACAAGCACGGGCTACTGAAGAACAAGTCTGGAATTAACTGTTCTATATCCCATCTTCCTTTTTTCGTAAATAGAGCAGATCCTTTTAAACGTAGAATGGTGTTTGGCGTGTTGGTAACATTCGCGTGATTTTTGAAATTTTGAGAGATCCAAAAATTTACTTCTTTTCATATGAATTATAGATTCTTGCTGAAATTTCTGACATCATCAGTGTTTTTTGGTTTATTTTTAAGCGAAACTCAACATATTCGCTTCGAAAATAGTTGGAAGTATTACACTGGAATAGACAGGCTGAATACTAGAAATTCTGTACACTATTTATACAATTGTACAAGTTGCGTGTGGTTTGTACTAATACCACTAGGAACGATGTAATACCGCTAAAATTAAAATAACCCTAAATGGATGAAAATGAAGAGTGATGAAATATGCTTATTTTATTTGGAGTGGGCGATGTTTCAACACCCTTTATGATAGCAGTTGACGTTTAGATGTCAGTATATGATGCGGCACATACAAGTGTATGGTTTGTTCCGTTTTTCTCTTGCATAAGTGGCGGTAGTCGTATAAATAATGATAAGCCAAAACTGAAAGAGCGCGTGCTTTAGTGTTACACAGTTACGTCATACGAAAAGGACACGTGACAGCGTGCATGGATGGAGTTGTTGCGTGCTATATACATTTCTTGTTAATCCCCTGCTTCTGAAAGACATAAATCTCTCTTTTAACGACACCGGGAGACTCACTAAGCGGCTTTAAGCCACACGGCACTCCTGCTGGGGTAGGGTAGTTGTAAAACAGATAGTTACATCCACTATTAATTGTTGCTTGGCATTTTCTTTAACTGCTTAATCTGCAGTAAGCGCTTCATAATAACATACAATCAGAAAAATACAAATAGGGGTAATTGAGTCGTTGGAGCGAACTGCTGGAAACAATTCTACGTATATAATTCTCTCGAGTGTTTCCGTTACTTTCCCATCACGCATTTCGACAGTGTCGGTCTTCTTTCCTTGTTTACTCAATAAATTTCTTTTAGTTCTCTGTCCATGGTTTTCCAACAAAGAACTGTCAACATAAATATGTAAACAGTTTAATTGTTTAAATAGCTTCCGTGGCAATGGAAGCTATAAACACCGTTGTAGTGCGTGAATCATTCCAAACTACTGCTTATGAATTCGGTTCTTATCTTATCTTCAAACAGAAATGAAAGAAAGAACCCGATTCGGAAAATTTTAGTGGATCTAAGACATTCGTTGTAATCTGCGCACAGTTCCAATTTACAAGTACCAGTGTTGTTCATACTTAGAAAATCTAGGATGACTTGGATGACGAGCTTAATCTGGTTCGAGCTCAGAAATACAAATTAGTATTGAGACTAATACTTTTAGTGAGGTTCTGTATAAAGAACTCAAGATAAGAAGGAAGCGTTTCTTTATCCATTTATTTGTCTTGGACAGACTGTTTGTTAACTCTTCAATAAAAGGTATCATCCATGTTCTTCTTTTCCTCTTGACTCAACGATGCTGGTTTTTTTTCCCTCCTCTTCGAGAAACTCGATGATTTTGTTTACTTGGAATTGCACATGGTGTGCAGAGCGTTCTGTTTGTATCCATTGCTCAATATCTTGTCACTGGAAACAGTGGGACAAATGCGAAGGCATGAAATCGAAGGCGTTTTTGATTTCGACATGTCTGCTTCAAGAGGATAAAATAGCGCAACCAAATGACGGTACAAACAAGCTTTTTGAACAAATCGTTGAAAACATTTCGCAAATGCACAGTTTTCTTCCTAAATAAAAATAGATGCATGGGGAAAAAGAAAAACAAAGACCACCTCTATGATATTACCATCTTTCGAAACATGCGAAGTTAGATCTTGAGTATCAAAGTCTGAAACTGATAGATGCGTTTAGGAAGATTCTTACCATCCACATTTATCGATAATTACTGTAGCGACCTCTGTTGTTCAAGCAGTGATGGAAGCTTGAATCATTTTTGTTTGAGGCTGTATCAAGACTGAATATTTAATCTAGCAAATTGTGGCAGTTATGTGCACGAGAAGAAGCTTATAATCTAGACGTCTGTTAACGTGGGGAGTAGGCAATAATTTGTTGTTTACACTCGAGACAGGGAAAAAGAGGTCTGTCATGTGTGAAGCAATATCTGAGGCAGAAACAACGGAGACCTTCTTGGAATCGTAGAGAGGCGCATTCATTCCACCACCACCTATCCTAAATATAGACCTTCCGAAAAACCCGTCTCATTGCATCATTAGAAACGACCTACCCCCCTTTAAAATACCGCTTACACGTTAAAAATACACCTGCCGCATTTATTCCTTCTGCAATGGTAACGAAAAATAACAGCTACTTGACCTTGTCGATGATCTAATGACTAGCTTCTGGCGGTGGGAAATGCATTTGGAAAATCGCAATCGTCAGCGATAGTCGAGTTCAAAGGGAGCAGTGGTGAAAACCCTTCTGGTCATTTAATATTTCTTTCTTTTTTTTCCTCCTCCCCTTCTCCTCTCCGTTGTGTGTGTGTTCCTAAAATGTCTTCACTTTGCCGTGTCTGGCAAACAAGTGATGGCGTACTACGGCAAAAATACACACCGCGTCAGGGAAGTGGAACTGGGCAATTTATGCCAGTCCCAAATAACAGTCAAGTGTGTCAGGACACGGCTCGTGACGTGATTTAAGTCAGCTATTCTCACATGTTGTAGATTTATAGGATTGCTAAGAATTTGTGTGTGACACCCGCTGTCAGTACTCTGGGTGACAGCAACGTCGACCGCTCGGCTGTTTGTTGCGGTTTATCCCCCACACACACAGGTCTTAAGTTGAGCCGCGTTTAACTTTGATGGAGGTGTTGGAGAGGGGCTCGTGACGTGCGAATGGAAAACAGGTTTGTACGCCGGTGTTTTTTTTTTTTTTTTCGTTTGTTTGTCTGTCTTTTTTTTTTTTTTTCTCGTTTTTAGGTACTCCGTGTACAGAAATAGTTCTCCTTTGTGGGTTGGGTGAAGCATCAGAGGTTAAGGAACGAAGTGGTATTCTTACTAGTTGTTTGCAAGATGGTGTGAACAAATGAGCTTTCTTGGATGCCACACAATGTATTTTCTTTGTTTCGCGTGATCATATGTCTCTATGAAATAAGTGTGCACCATTTTCTTTCTGTTCTACTTAGTATGCTTTCTGCTTGGCCTGGCTCCATTTGGTTCTATACAGTATCTTCGCAACCAACATCACTAGAGTTATTATCAAACTTCCAATATCGCTTTACTGTGTTGAAGTGTATACTTTTGCTGGCTTTAGGGGATAAATTCGAAAAAAAAGAAAAGAAAATAAAATAAAATAAAACCTGTGTTCAAGACAGACAGGCAGATGGATATATAGCGCAAGACTGTCATAACCAGGATTATACAAGACTATCGTACTTAAGAACAAATATTTTGAAATGATAAGAGAAAATTCCTTTCGCAACTTATCCGAAAATGCTTATTATAAATTAAAATTAGGGGCATATCCTGGGGGGGGGGTGACTTCTGTGCCTCAATACGCCCTCTCTCAAAGGGACTCGATTAAAATGCGAAGATAAACATTAATTTTCTCTAGGTTAAAAAGATATATATATATATATAAAAAAAAAAAAAAAACAGCAGCTCTGATTATCATCCCCCCCCCAAAAAAAAAAGAATATTTGTGGATGTGCTACTGATTAGAAATATGTTAATAATAACATGTTTGTACAGTCAAAGCTCTATATAACACCCCCCCCTCCAGGAATGAGAAAACGATCGTTATATCGATTGTTCATTTAAAATTGTGTATAGGTGGTGGAAATAAATTTAATAATGAAATTTGTACCTATCGGTATTAAAGTAAGACCGATAGGTTACTGCTATATTAAAATAATATTCATATTTATTTATTAATAGAAGCTAGTATACTAAACAATATTCCAGCTTAGAGCCCCTACATATTAAATCTGCCACCGTTTCATGCCCCCCTGTCAATTTTCCAGTTACAACTTTGCTGTGTAAGTAATTTTCGAAACGTATGATTTGTTATAAGTTTTATAATTTTTCAATTTTTTTCACCAATTCGTGAAATAAATATTAGAAAAGATAGTAACGGTGCATCATAATGCTTGAACAACCCACTTTAAATGCCTCCTTATTTTGTAAGAATCCTTTGACATTACTTTACGCAATTTTTTTCAAAATAAGATAATAATGATTGCATATAGGAAATTAATTCTTAATGTGTTATTGATACGACACGCAGAATCTGCATCGCGATGTATTTGCTCTTAACAAAATGTTTCTTCCTCAATTTTCACTCTGTTCATGCTTATTATTTTTTTTTAATAGCTACCGTAGAATGCCTTTAAACCCTGTATCAAAACTACACTTTTGATAATAACAATGATGGATTCGACATTGATTTTAGCCACAGTAAACATCTTTGGCCGGCAATATCTGTAACTGTTGTTGCAATCTCGAAACCAGGGAGGCTGCAGACGATAGGAGTACAAAATCGATATGGCTATAGGATGCTTGGCTTGCAGTGTTTGCATTCAGAGCACCTGGATTAGCAGAATTACGGCGAATTCCACAACAAGGTCACGTGAGCAACTGTCGACACACTCCACACCACATAGACAATTATTCCTGCCCTACGGTTGACCTTAGTGTCATTCACTCTCATCTCGCGCTTTGTGGGCAGGTTTTGACTAATTCCACACCAAACAAGTTTTTCTCGAGCTTTTTTTTTTATTTTTATTAATGCACGCAAACTCACATCTCATTCAAAGGGTTGATTGTGCGGCTCTTAACCTTTGTCGTCTTCGCTAACACCGTGTGTTTATGACGCCACAGACTTACGAAACTCTTTTTGTTTTCTCTTTCTCCCTCTCTCCACAACTGTATTTCTCTTCTATGCATGGAAACAAATGTTCTTGTCTTTACGAATTCTCTACAAAATTTCTTGTGAAATTGGGTAAGTCGGGCGAACCCCCGCTTAATGTACGGTGTTAAGTATTTACAACCGGCTTTGTGTCTAAATATAAAACAAGAAGGATGTCAAGGGTGCTGTCAGTCAGTAATGTTTCCAACTGGCTGATGTTATATGAGAGTTATCCAAGCAAGGATGACAAACCTTGTTGACACCTGTCGATATCGCGTAGACAGATCCCTGTGCCGCTTTGAAAGCGTCTCATTAAAATACATTTCGCAACGAACCGAAGCTTGAACTTTGCTTACGCTCGTCACCTCGACTGCTTCTATTCGTTATCTTCATTACAGATTTCAAATGAGAGACCCCATTTCTTTGTGTTGTATACCCATGTATAAAAAGTAATAATTATTCTTTTACTTTTTTATTGATTTAATTAGCTGTTTCGAGCACTAAATGGTTTTTTATTGCCTGTTACCGCACGCACAACTGTTGACGGTCGCGATGATTGCATGTTCAGTTGTAGTTCCGTACCTATGGGATGGGATGCGTTACTGACTTTACCACGCGATTACACGCGTACTGTTAGCGGATGCATTCAGTTAGCTACCATCCCCTGGATATTGGCAGACCATTCATGGAATAATTTCAAATTCGTGCTAAATAACACTGAGGCCACAGCCAAGGCGCTCGCCTAGTTGGGAATAGGGGAAATGCCACGCATTGGTCACGTGACCAGCGACACCGAGGTTTTTTTTTGTTCCCCCACCCCACTTATTCAACAGTACGACGTGTTGAAAGGCAAAATATTACAGTATCATTGCCAGACAACATCTATAAATTAATTATTCAACAAATGCAAAGTTCTGATGTATGCTCACATGTAATGATTTCGTAGGTGTTAATTCACCAGTAGTACGTGTACGTTCATACCCGTCAAGTGCAGACTTAGGTTTAGTAACTGATGGATACATTTTTAATTTGCGTATATTCTGTATAAATGTAAATGTCATCCTCCCATTTCATTACGTATTTTTGCATCTAGATGGCTGCTCACTATTGTATTTTCCCCCTGCGTCATTTGTCTGTAAATATAAAGAGTATGTTACATTAATTACCCTGTGCTTAATGCATTGTAGCGGAAAATTTTATTGTATCTACCATGTAATATTAGGTTATAAATACGAGCAGAAATAAATTTTACTTATAAAATGTGATTATTATTGTTTGAAAAGAGATATAAGAAAAGAGTTGGCCAGAGAATTTTACAAACATTTAAGAGAGAGAAGGTAGTGGATGGATGTCAAATGATTGATGGTATCACCGAACGTTAAATACAATACAATACAATGCAGTGTTGAAGGAACTATTAGTTATAAAAGACAGTTCAGGGAATAACACGATGAGAGTTTTGATTTTAAGAGATCTTGTATAAAGTAGCATGATTGTGGAATATACAATTATGATCTGAAAGGCAGATTGGACAATATACAGTTATAATCTGAAAGGTGGATTGTGTAATATACAATTATGATCCGAAATCAAGAACTCATTTTCGATTTTAAAACAGCTCAGTCTAACGCTGAGTAAAAACAACTGGTGGGAGGGGCTTGGCCTGTCAATCACTGCTACTGGCAATGATCGATTTAAGGGTACCAAATTGTAAAGACTAACCTCAAATCCTATTCTAGCACCACCGCACGGCTTGTAGTATGCCAAAACTATGATACGCTTTTCCTCTAAAAGTGATTTTTGCCTGTTCGTGTATGGGGCACCTTCATGACCACATTCCGCGACATAATCATTACTGAGGAAAAAAAGACATAGTCGCAACTCCCGAAAACTTCCATCAAGACAGTTGTAGTAATCAAACCTTGATCTTTCTTTTAAAAAGCTAGTGCACGAGGTGCTACCCAGATATTTCAGTGCTCCACTTGCAGAACTGACGATAGCATGGTGATGTGCTAGTTGATGGGGAATACCTTCGTAAGAGGCTTCCGTAACCAAGTTGTCAAGAGCGGGAGTGCAGTAGCACACGCTCTTTGAGTAGAGCGTTCCATTTTGAGTAGGCCAGGGTTCAAGCTCCTCACTGCTAAATACGGTCGAACTGCCAACCCGCAGTGGACCAGCGTCGCAGATTATGGTCCATTTCCTTCAACATGAATTGTTGAGAAGGCTTCCATCCTGCAGTGGATTGCTAATGGCTGCTGCTTACCTTTGTTTCATCTCCATAAGAAGGATTGTGCAACCTTGCTCTTCCAGTAAGCTTCAGCGTTACTTTACGTTCCTTTGCGTGAGATCCATGTTGATGAGTACTCTTTACGGGTTATGTTTTGCTATGATGATGGATCTGAAAGAACAACCAATCCCGTTACGTTCTGTTACGTTACGTTACGTTCTGTTACATAAGTTACTTTGTTCCATAAAATATATTTATGGAACAACGCAACTTATGGGAAAGTTTTGTGTATACCTGTTCCTTTCTTACCTTTTTTTTTTTTTTCTACGCAGAAGAAACTTAGAAACTCTAAATCTCCTTAAAATATTCGGAAACACTAAAACGTTACCTAAGTAACATAATCTTGGTGAATTTCTAGTTTATGAGCACTAGAATGGACATGGAAGACAAATTGCTCCTTGATACGATCTGGCATTGTTTAATGAAAAGTAGCCCACTTATTAAAATGGATGTGGTTAAACTCTAATTTTAGGAAGCTGGTTCGCTCAGCGTCATTTTCAATTGTTGCCACTTTTACAGCTCTGTGATTGTCATCGGATGACGATTACGATGAATGACAGGAAGATCGTTATCAATCATTATAATTATCACAGGCAGACATGCCTGCTGGTTATTTAGAAAATAATGACTCATTGTCTGGCTAGTCGACTTCGGGAGCTCTTAAAGCGACCTTGAAACGGCAAGAAATACTAATAATCCTTTTAACTTTCCAACACTTGGACGACTTTTCATTTTAATGGATTCTTAAGGTTCCCGATAAATTCGGTTCATTAGTGAATTGGCAGAAAACAGTTGAGACGCAGTGCATTTTATTTGTAATGAATTGCGACGAACCAGTTGCTTACCTTGTTTACCTTAACAAGGATTAGTTAAATATTCTTTCAAACTGTTGTTCACATTGCTTTAATTATTCGATGTCATTAAAACTGCCACCTAATCCATCATCTTTAGTTCGCTGATGCACGCTGCCCGAATCTGATCTTGTACTCGGATAAGCAGATGCAAGTAAATCTTAAGGGAACAAGGTCGAATCATTTTTTCATTTAAAAATCGTCCATATGTTGTGGCCCAAAACATCCCACTCTCAAGTAGCTCCCACGAAATAGTATCTCTCGTTTAGTTTCTGAATTGTTTATAGCAGTGGTCTTCAAACTTAAGTGACATCAGGGCTCCCTTTTAGATGGAAAAACTTTTCGCTGACTTCCACTCTTAATAAAAAAATTTTCTGTGGTCTAATTTTTTTCAATTTTTAAATATTCACAAGCGATTTCGAACATTACTGACAGAGTACTCCCTGAAGCATCTCACGGACCCCAGGGGTCTGCTGACCGCAGTTTCAGAAACACTGGCTAATCGGTCTTCTCGGAGTTGGGTTTTATCCAGTGGAAACGTGGCAGTAATAGCATAATATAATAGCATCACTATGCAACGGCACGTCCTTCTATGCGTGTCCAATAACCTAATACTAGTACTGCATTTTGTAACGTTACCCGCCTGTCTCATAAGCTGGCCGTGACGGTGTGGTATAATGCTTGTTCGAATCTGCACGACACCTCAGAAATATGTGACCCATTGTTAACTCAGCGCTGTTATGTGGCTGCCATAACAATGAAGTTGTTAACGCTTCTCTTCTCTATGACGGCAGTAAAATGAGCATCAGATTTTGTTTTCAAACTTGGTAAAACAGCCTTTGGATGAGATGCTTTAATCAAAAGCATCTCATCCTTTCCCCTGATACTTTTCTTAAGGCACAGTATGTTTATCGTACTCTTTCCGGACAAGTAGCGAATGTCTGTGAGCCCCATTTTCACCTTACTCTGTGGACCTTGCTCCTTGGGACTTTTCATGTTTCCAAAGATGAAACTGAAGCTCAATGGAAAGATGTGTAACGATTTCGAGAGGATTCACCAGCGAGATACTTGACGGTAGTGATGGGAGGCATACTCAACAAGTCATAATCGATTATGGCCAATAATCGAATCCATATCTGTAATAATGATCCATAATCGAATCCCTAGCTATAATCATGATCCATAATCGAATAGAAATTAATAATCGAAAATGAGAGAGAGAGAGAGAGAGAGAGAGAGAGAGAGATATTAACTAAGTGAGTGAGAGGACACTTGTCAGCTGATGAGGAACCAGTAAGCTCCGAAACATCTGTCCTGGCGGTGTTTCATATTTTTAAATGTATAGCGGATTCACCTATTCAAATGATGCTATACAATTTAAAAAGATTTTAGGAACTTAGGCAGAATCTTGAATAATTGAATATTTGTCTCTAAGTTGGATATAGCCAAAGCCTTAGTGCCAGAGCCACCATGGAGAGGGTGAGACGAACGAGGCTCTTGCCTCGGGTTAAAAGCTGAAAGGGGCGCCAAAATAAAGATTAAAGCTTCATTAAAGATTCATTTTAGCAGCGCTATCTGTGGCTCTGCTGAAATGAATGACGCATAAATAAATCTGTTATCTTTTAAATATTGGTATAAATACACCACAGATAGCTCTTAAACGAAAACTACATTTATTTATTTATTTATTTATTAAATCTGTTTATTGCTCTGCCAAAGAGCCACCCCCTGGACAGCTAGAAGCTAGGGGGGTGATATTACACACAGAGGTTAAGACAGGGACATGTGCCTGGCGGTTACATGGGGCCCATGTATGCTTAACCCGACAGGTACAGAACTTAGTGTTTATTATTTTACATAATTAAAAGAATTAAAGGATATTATTTTCTCTAAATTGCTATAAATTATATAAGCATGAGGGAAATATACAAAATATAAAGAAATGAGGCAGTCCTTCACCGGTTGTTACACGTGGTATTTCTTCAATTCTTAAATCTTGAACGTAATAGTCGCCTTTACACTACATTCGTAGTGTAAAGGCATCATTTTAGTTGTATCTCATATTGTCATCATCCTTCACACTAATAATGAGTAACGCTTCTCTAATAGAGAAGACTATTGTTACTTATTCTCGGTGGGCACCACCACCACCAGACGGCACCGTTTCAAGGCTAGTTGGCCTTTCATCGGTGAATGAGCAGGTACCCTGGTATCGCAATCATGACATATTGTGGGATTAACTCACAACTGGGTTGTCATGATTGCAATACCAAGGTACCAGCCCACCCACGGATTAAAAAAGGCCAACTAGCCTCGAAACGGTGCCGTCTGGTTGGTGGTGGTGCCCACCGAGAATAGTCTTCTCTATTAGAAAATCGTTACTTATTCGAGGTAGTGCAATACATGGTAACTCGTTGTGAAGGATGATGACACTGAGATACAACTAAAATGATTCCTTTACACTACGAATATAGTTTTCGTTTAAGAGCTCTCTATGGTGTATCTACACCAATATTTCATTGATAATTTTAAGCTGTTATAGTATTATGCCTTGTTGCATTTATATTTATTATAAATCTTATATATTTATAATAAATACTGCTTATGAGAATAAAAATCACTTTAAACAGTTTTTTATTTCATTTTTTGTCACCCTTTTTATCTTTGTTAAAACGTGTACCAGAAACGTATTTTAAATGTCATATTTCTTTTAATTAATATATATATATATATATTTAGGGGGAGCGCAATTTTTCATATTTTGCTCAGGTACTAAAATGGCTCAGCACGGTCCTGCTGTGCCGAATTATCGGCGCTCGAAATAGAACCCAGGTAAACGCGTAGAAATTCGATTTTGTTTGAACTGTTGCATATAAATACTCACTCCTGTAGTAGAGCAACAATAGCTTAACAGGTCGAACCTGAAACAAGTGGTTGGGGTGTTGGAATCATTCCTAAAACGATTCGACTTTGGATTTTTAATTACCCTCTGCATAAATTAATATTTCAAACTTTTAATTGGGATCCCATTGGTGTTATGAAATACTTTCCAAAATGTATCTTGTGCTAGTAAGTACCCAGTGGTACTTACGATGATTAGATGTAACATAGGATGTTATATACGTGTTAATAAGTCAACAGAACGAAGCGATGTGCCACTCTAATGCTTACTGTCAGCTCATTTTTTTCATTACCAGTGAAAGGTAATGACTCATTACCTTTCTCAGGGTTATTCATTATTATGTTTTTTTTTAAATTGGACACCCTTTTGTCCTGTCCCACCAAATTTTTTGTTTTCGGTATCTTACCAGTTCACACTTCGTCTTTCAACACCTTTCTCCACTTCTTCCTTCTCCGTCCCTTCCGTTCCGTTTTGAGATCATCTACGGTTTCTTTCCTTTTAATAGTTCTCAGATACCTCTGAGAAAACTATTAAAAGGATATTCAGTTGCTGTGCATAAAATGTTGGGAAATTAGAGATTTAGATCTCTTGTATGGTCTGTTGTTTAGAAACAGGAAACTTTCAAAAGAAAAAAAAAAAAGATTGGGAAACCAGTAGTTACTGAAAAGGACTGTTTTCTCTCCGTTATTTTGTTTTGTGGCGGTTCAAATCATCTAGACCAGGCAATTTTTATATCAGTACTCTCTACCCCTGACCTTCCTTTGGTTCAATCTCTTCTTAACTTAGTTATCTCTTCAATATCTTCTTCTTCCTTCTCTCTTCTTGCTAACATATAGTAGCTTTAAATTTCCTGATTTCTATTCTTATCCACGATAGTTAATATCCAGTGTTCTGTAGTGTACAAAGCAAGTCCCGGTAGTAGTTTGTATTTTAATGCGACTTTTTCCGTGCCATAGTAGGCGAAAAACATTGCTGCAAAAACTCTGGATAATTCCACTGATGATTTCCCAGTCCCCTATTCTATCTTTTGACAAGACGTTTTCCGTGTATTGTAAAAGTATTGCACCTCTGATAACTAAACCAGAAGTGCAGTAACTTAACCCAAAGTAACTAGCGCTTTTAACTAAAGTATTCGAACTGTGGACATGTGTATATGTAAGGGCGGCACTTAGAACGTTTGTTCAACTCCGCCTCGTATCTCTGTGAAGAACAGTATCACTAATAAAGTATTCGAACTCCTCTTCCAGTGTAGCGAATGGTGAGAACCACATGTATGAAAAAGCAGGAATAGGTTTAAAAGTATACAGGCAACAGCAGAGACCGCGAACCAGAATGAGTCGTGGTAAGGTGCTTTGATGTTTTCTGAGGCTTAATCGTCCAGTGCTCTATCAGCAGTTTTTCATGACTTGCGACAGCCACACACTTGAACCTGGCAAGGTCAACCGTAATCGATGTAGTGAAAATATTGGAGAACGAAGCCAAAGTAAATGTGCGTAAACGGTGAGGTGGGCCAAAAACTGTCTTTTAGGAATATCCGAACCTTGAAAGAAGTGATGAAAGCGAACCAGCATCATCCTTGGAAAACGTTATGTTGGGGTTCCATTATAGCGTACGTAGGTGCGTCCACGGTCGCCCTTAATGGGCACTCTAGGCTAAGGAGTTGCAAAGCATGGGTTTTCGTGGAAGGGCTGTTCTTCACAAGACCCACATCGTACCAATGAACACCAAGACGTCGTTTGCAATGATGTCTGTAGAATGGAAAGGAGTCTTGGGGAGCGACAAATCGCCCAGTCTTCAGATACGCATCGATGTTGTGGTGTTGAGAATGGCTGGGGTACGTCATCTACTGCAGTGTGTTGTGCCCACAACCAAGTTCGGAGGAGGCGGGGACACCGTGCTTGGATGTTTCTCGTGGTTTGGATTCCAACCATTGTTTGTAGTGCCGAGTGACATGTACAATTCCTGGACGACAAATTGCAGTTTTGTGAAAATGGGCCCCCTCTGTGTTCCAGCACGATAATGCTTCCTCTCATGCGAGCTCTCTGAAAATCCTAATTTCAGAGAAATTTGGGGGTCCAGCAAATTGCCTGGTCACCCTAGGGTTCAGATCTACATTCAGTCAGTGCTGGATTTGGGTAAAAGCCAAATAAGTTATGGCTTAGGACATCCCTATCCGAGTTGGTTTCGACTTTTCCTTTTATGAAGATAAAAATCTAAAATTACAGATACTTACTATAAACACCCGTCTAGATTTTGGGATCTCTTCATCGTTTGGCTTAGAGCAGACATGTCTAAATAATGTCTGCATCAGATCGAACACCTTTGGATGTTGGATCAAGAGCGGACGTACGTCCCTCTTCTACATCTGGTGCCCATTTGTGACGACTTCCCCGAAAGAGAAGGAATGGACACATATTTTTGTTCCCAGCAACAAAGAACTGATCGAACGTGTTTCACGACGGATCAATACTATCATTGGGGCCAAAATTCAGTCTTGCACCTTATTAATTTATTCATTAAAATTCGTGTGTTTCCAAACTTGGTGGTGTTCGAATTCATTTGGGAACTGTGTCGTATGTCCATTTAAGAATAGGCTTGGCTAACCTTTGTTTTTTCCCGTTTTAAGCCAGTCATATACGCTCAAACTGATAGTCAAATCAAGTTTGGCAATTAACACATTAGTGCCATTATACATGCTGGTAAACAATATAGTAAGCTCTAAAAGATATTTCTTGGCTAAATGCCTAAGAGTATGAAGGAGTTTACTTATGCATGGGTAATACCCACATATACTTCAGGGCTACAGGCCAGGGGTAATAACCCCTGTCTTGTAGCCGTGAAGGGTATTGTGTACGGCGTGTGCCTTTTGTATGCAATGAAGAGTTCTTCTTCTTATATCATTTCTTCTACTAGGGTATGTCGTAAGGTATTTTTTTACTTGTTCTTTGAGAACAAGGAATAAAATCTTACCGCTAGTGTAATCAATGGTGTTTCCTCCCCTCCTCGGTAATTACTTTCAGATTGAATCCTGCTACGCCGAAGACAGGCCTGACGTAGCCCAGTGGTCAGGAGCGAGAGTGCATAGCACGCGTTCCTGAGTGGACCGGGGTTCAAGCCCGTGACTACTAAATACGATAAATATTTGTATTGACGATTTATTGTAAACTCTACTGACTTGGTTGTCGTGCCGGAGTATAAACATTTATTTATTATTATTTGGCGCTGAATTCTAGTATGTACTGTAGTTGGGAGTACGATGGCGGGAAGGAAGAGAAGAATAAATCAATACAGTATATTGAAAACGATATATCGATAACTAGAGATATATCGCTACAAATATATCGATATTTATATTAATTCATACGAATGTTTTTCAAGACGAATCAGGTTTTTACAAGTTAGTTCACGTGACCCATTGTATGACACTCCGTTAATCCATAGCGTTATAGATTAACGCAGTGCCGTATATTGGGTTAATGTGATGTTTTTTATCCAGCCGTCAGAGATCGAATTTGGCTGGGTGACGGTCGCCTTCTCCAAGACCTTTTCCGTGTACAAAGAGTGTTGTGTGTGCTAAGTAAACAGACAGCGAAAGAAATCACCGTAATATTTTCTTTAACCGATTCCTCTTTCTTCCCAGCCCCCACGGCATATGACGGGCATTACGCCGGCCTCTAAATATATTTAACCATGATTCCGTAACGAAAACTGAGTTCACCCATTTATGTTTCGATTTATATGATTAATTATCGTAATGATTTAAGAGGGGAAAAATTGGTTTCACACAAGGCCGCAGAAAAATCAAATTCGGCACTCGCGGTTCGTTTTACTTCTGTTTTTTTTTGGTGTACCCTCTGCTGGAACAGTTGAAATTTCTAGCAGTTCTAGAAACTGCCTACAAACTTGGATAAATGTAATAGAAAACGTACTACAATTCGTCATATTGTAATTGAAATATTCAGGCTTATTTTACTGTTAAATGTCCACAGTACATTTAATCTATCTGAAAGGTAGTCCATGAAATTAACCTTAACCTATTCCCTAGTCATTGTATCTTGTTGCGTATCACTACTTTCCCACCAGCCGGATGCTCTTTAACCTCAAATAAATAACACGATAACGCAGTTACGGAATCTCCAGAGCGGAGTATAATGAGAGCGTGGTGGTGACTTTCCGAAATCGGAAGGGAATGTAAGGCACGCTTGCCACGGACTTCTTCCCATTTGATTACTTGAAAACAGTAGCTCTGGGTGTACCGTGATCCCGCTAACTGCTGTGGCTGCAGCGGCTACCCAGAGTAGAAAATATTAACATAATTCGTTGTATTATTTTTCCGAGAGGTACTCTTGTTGTTCTTTTGAGGGCAAATTCGCCGATGTCCCTCCAGGCAGGAGGGCCTGCGAACACTAAATCATCCCCGTGCACAAGAGAGGCGGAAGATTACAATAAAGAAACGCGGCGGCAAGAAGGTGCATTAACAAATCACCTATAATTATTACGCACTCCTGTTTTGACTCCATAATTATGACCCAAAATCCACCCGGCTGCCGACTGGAAGTGAAGGACTTGTCTAATTAAATCCCTTCGGCAGCCGCAACAGATCGACACATATCACGCACGCACACCCACCAACGTTTCGAGAGAAGCGGTGGGGAGGGTGGGGGGAAAGGGGAGAGAAATGCTTGACACCGCTATCAATTTATTGGCCAGGTCCACGGCTCGTGCCACAAAGATACACTACTACTAAGATTGGGAAGACACACGATAAAACATAGGGCCCACCCGGAGGCACTCTTGCGGCTGGTCTCACTAGCCAACTGGCACGAAGCCCGCGTGCTAAGCGTTCAGAACGTTCATTGGCTCCAGCCGCACGGGGTGAATCCATCTGTGATTGAGAAGGGGGGAAGAATGAAGGGAAAAGTAATGGTTCACCAGTTCTGACCGCTTGCTCAACTAGCAGACCGGATATGCAGTCGTAGGCGATTGTTGTCTAGCGGTCTCTCTCCTGCTGTGTGTATGTGTGTGTGTGTGTGTTCGTTCGTCAGTGTGCGTGCGTGCGTGCGTTTGCATCTATCCTTCACGAAGCTTGACTTTGTTCCCATTTTTGCTGGTTACTGACTTGCTTGTGGCGAGGGAGAGTGACGCACGTAGCTGGCAGCCAATCCGTTCACGCTGAGTGTTTTCAGCTGTTCATTGGTAGGGCTCTTCTTTCTGCCATCACTCTTCCCCCCTTCCATTTTCTTCCTGGCATGCCTCGTTGTCCGGGCTCTGTGGAAGCCTCGTAAAGGGGGGGCGATCGTCTGAAACGGCAGCGGATCGAGTGTTTGCTCGTGACGGCGAGGGAACAAAATGACCGCTAAAACTGAACCAGTTGACAAATTGGTTTACTTTTCGGTTGTCATGCCTGTCGTCGAGAGTAGAGAGACCCGGTTAAGCGATACGGTAGCTCGTGGAGAACTCCTCTGCCCCCGCCTTTTTAAAATTGGGTTACGACGCAGATATCGAGGTAACTTTTATTACGGAAGCAGCTATTGAAACGACGAATTTAGGAGGCGCGATTAGAGATTGAGCTGCCTCTTGTAGCCCTCAAGGTGTGGGGCCGGACTTTAATGGCACGTCTGGAGAGGGGTCTGACAGTAATCTCAGATTATTATGGCCGTAGTACTTTTATCCATTACTTGAGTGTATTAACACTTTCTTGAGCGGTGGTAACAATCTCTAACAGATTTATTGTAATTGTGCGGAAGCTATATTTACACTGTTCTGCAAAAGTAATAGCTCACAGAATTCATAAGGGTATGTTTGTTGTATACATCTTTAAGCCCATCAGATACAAGTACAGTATGTACAATGGAGGAGTTTAAGGATTTATATTGGAATTAGTCCCCAAATTAATTTAAAAAGCATTTATATAAAATTTAAATGAGCTGCTGCATTTAGATAGTAATTCGACACATAGCGACATATACATTTATGTGTATATTGGTCACTATGTAGGTTATGGTTACACCTTTTTCTTAAGCTTTATAGTTTGAAATAAAAATAAATATCTCGTGTGTGTGTATGCGTGTGTATATATATAAGCGAGCGATGTAACACCTGCATCTCATCAGATGACAAATATGGTCAGTCAGTAAGAGACAGAAAGAAGAAAAGTGACCTCGACAATTTTGAGTAATAAATAGAAACAACAAGAATAATAAATCTGCTGAACTGTGGGTTAATTACTATTCGATAAACAGGATGTGCTGAAAAAACGCCAATTCTAAATTGTCACTGTAAATCTGGTCGCGTGCTAGTCGGCCATATAAATGTGTCATTCACTGCCACTTTTTTTTTTTTTTTTTTTTAAAGAAAACCCCAAACAAGAAATGTATTAGAACCTACAGTGCTTAGAAGTGTACGTGGATTGAAAGCTGAAAAAACTGAAGATACCTTCTGACATTAGACGTGTAATTTTCAGGAAATACGTGTGAAGGAAGGTTGTTCCAGAAAACAAGTTAAAGGAATAAATGATGAAGAAGAAATGTTTGGACAGTGAGTGGATGCTGATGGGTTGCGTTGTTTTCAGACTGGTTGGGAAGAGAGTGGAGCAATTACAATGCCAGTTCGGAAGAACAGTGCCCATGGAAGTATCCGTAGAAAATGGAAGCAGAAACAACTGAATGTCTATTAGACAGGGAGTGGAGAGACTTCGTAAGAGACGGGTCATTAATTAACGTGATGGCCCTCTTTCGATTGGAGTGTAGAAGCTTAAGAGTGAGGTTTGGAGGAACCACCCAGCTGTTGAAACAATGGTCCATGGTGAGGCGGATCTCCGATTTGCACACAATGAGTAGCTCTTTAGAAGAAAAGTAACACCTAGAGCGAAAAAGGAAACCTGATTTTTTTGGTTGCAGAAGAAGCTGTATCTGTGATGTGCTTATGCCAAGAGAGATTAGAAGTCAGGATAATCCTTAACAGATATATGTGATCTTGTCTAAAAATCTGAGTGCCATCCAAGATGAGCATAGCCGCATAGACTGTTTTTTTTTTTTTCTGATATGGACGACGAGACTGAGTTTTAAAAGGAATCAAGTTAACTATGTTTCCCCCCCCCCCATTGGAGAATTATTTAGAGATCAGCATGTAAGGAATTGGCAGTGAATATTCGAGAAGTTGAAGCTGTTTACGCAGTTCAGACTGCGCAAACAGTCTTCTCAAACTGGAAGGTGTGGTTGTTTTTTTTTTTGTTTTTTTTTTTTAAGAGCATTAGCAACTAAGGCCATATTGTTCCGGGATATGCGGTGGTCATTCCCTGACCTTTCCGCATCCTCCGTATTTGGTGGTCACGGGCTCGAACCCCGGTCTAATCAAGAAGCGTGTGCTACGCACTGCTGCTCCTTCCCACCTAGCTACAGGGGCGCAACTGGAAGGTGGAATGCAATGTGCTATCATCAGAAAAACTATGGATAAGATTTCCGGTCAATGGAAGGTCATTAATAAACAAGAGGAAAAGAAGCGAACCTTGCAGGACACCAGCATTAGTGGAGAAGTTAGAAGACAGAGAGCCATCTGCATCACCCTCAGTGAGCGATCAGAAAGAAACATGTATATCCATTTACAAAATAAACAATTGGCTATCCATAAGATGGAAATTTTATATACAAGACCAAATGCCACATACCATGAAAAGCCTTAGAAATTTCAAAGTGATTGCTTGAGTTTCACCAAACTTCCATCGAATTGTCCGAAGATGACTAACATAAGCCAGTATGCCATCAGTCGACACAGTAATAGCTGGAGATTTTAATTTGTCTCTTCCGAAACACAGGGAGGCTAAGAAAGAGCTGGATGCTGCATTAGGTGCATTGCACTTTTTTTTGGGTAGTTGTTGGCACATAATCTTCTGTGGCCATAATGCACCTCTCAAGGTTTTTTCAGTACTTTGATCCAAGCCCGAAGCGGGAATCGAACCCGCGACCTTGGGGTTTCCAGGCAGGTACTTTACCCACCCGGCTAGCCCGGTCGGCACATTGCACTTAACGCAGCTTCTGACACCAGTGACAAGGGGAATGCAGGAACTTGACCTGTTGTACCATAGTTCCTTAGACATAAGGCTAACGCAAAACTTCATAAAATTTAAGTCGGACCACAATCCCGTTGAATTAGAAGCAGCACTGAAGATACATAAATACATGTAGGGTAAGCACACGAACTGGGAAAAGCAAAGTAAGTATCTTTTCTCCGTGAAGTATATTAATGCAGAAGTCATTCTCAGTCATCTGACTAGTTACAACTGGAATGACCTGCAAGAAAAGCCAGTAGACGAAGCTTTAGAAATGATCACTAAAAAGCTATACCAAACAACATTGGAAGGAGCAGCAAAAGAAATCAAAATATCTGAGAGAACAAAAGAATGGTTCAACTCACAACTGAAAGCAAGTTTCCTCAGGAAGCAAAAACTATATAGAAATGGCAAAGAACAGGTCATCCCGCCGATCACGTTCGTTATAAGAAGGAAAGAGCACATTTCATCAAAGCAAAACGACAGGCACACTGCAATGTTGTTCATAACAAATTAAAACGAGCAAAAAGAATTACTAACAATAAAAATAGGACAGAGAATATGACCGAATGCATTTTCAAGGAATGGGCTAATAACACTTTTGATAACCTGCCTGGACTGAATCAAATTGAGAACACTGATAATAGTAACAAAATTTTGGACCTCCTGAAAGATTTAAACAAGCGAAACTATTCGACAAGAGAGGAACCAACAAGACCTCCATTGAGTGAAATACAAATCACCAAAGAGAGCGTAATGAAAGCAATCAACGATCTGCCCAATAAGGCCACTGTTGGACCAGACAAATTTCCAATGTTCATCCTTAAAATAAGTAACCCATTTGTAATAGATCTATTACTGCACATCTATCAGGAAATCATCAGGTCAGGAGCTTTCTTGCAAGCTTGGAAAAATTACATTGTAACCCCAATACCAAAAATTAAAAACCCAAAATTGGCTAAGGATTACAGACCAATTTCTGTTAGTTGCACCCTACAGAAGATATTCGAAAAAGCACTGCTTCCCACCATCAATCAACACTGCTTCAGCCATAGACCACCACATTTGCACTCAGTCATTTCGGGGAGATCAACAATAACGAACTTACTGAAAACCCTTTTTCGCGTGCAGAAAGCACTAAATGAGAAAAAACAAATTGATATTATTTTTTTGGATATCTCCGCAGCCTACGACAACGTCTCAATTTCAGCGCTCATTGCGATTTTAAGGAATTATTTTAATTTAAGAGGAAATTTGTTAACTATAATAAGCAGCCTGCTAGAACACAGAAAACTTACCGTCAAGCACCGAAAGCTACAATCTTGCTTTACCATCTCGCGAGGAGTGCCACAGGGGGGAGTTCTTTCGACTACCCTCTTCGCGGCCGCTCTGAAGCCGTTTCTGGCACGGTACTACAATTTTATAACATATGCTGACAATGTAAAATTCTTCATGACTTTCAAAGACTATGAATCAGCAGAAGGTATTTGCCAGATGGCAAATAGCACAATCCGAGAATTTGAGAGCTACCTGGATTTCATCGGGCTCCGTATTAATGCGCAGAAGTCTGCCCAAATGACCATAACTTACAAGCAGAATAAAAATGACATCTCGATCTCTGTGAACGGTCTAGTGTGGAAAAAGTGCACCCTCACCTGGGTCTTAAGTGGGATGACAGACTCACCTTTGCTCAACACTTCGCCCATATGAAGACAAAAATATTCGCTGCTTTATGGGCTACTAGACAAGAACTGGTAGGAATTAGGGATCCTCATCTAGCGACCAAATACATTTTAATGTGTCCTGCCAATTGCAATGTATGCCTCGCAAATCTGGTCTTCAGCTCCAGATTCACATTATAAGTCCGTCCTTGGGATCGAGTACTGGTTCTTGCAATGGCTTAACAGAGTTGCTGGCCACCCTTTTACTATCTCAAGGGCCATTCTCTACTCAAACCTTAACATCACACCCTGGATGCAGCGGACAATTAACAGGAACATACACACTCTCGCACAAATGCTCACAGGCAGAGTAGATGCTCCAGTCCTGGATAATATTCTAGTCAAACCGCGTGCCACTGCTAGACGTTGCGGAGAAGTAAATAATCCACTGCGTCCAGTACTGAACAATCTTAGTAGCCTGCAAAGATTCTTCCCATCAAATGCAGCAAAAATATTTAACTCACTACATATAGATGCCGAAAAACTGTGACGATGCAGCATACCGCAAAGAGATCTTCCAAAATTCGTACAGACTTACCGAAATATGAATCGGCTGCAAAGTACCAAAGAATTGTGAGTAAAAGTGAAACTTTCAGCTTTAAGAACAATAATAATTTGGTAAGCTGTTGACTGGAAAAATATACCTTCTCTAACAGATATGTAAATTATATATGGAATTATTAGTGAATTGTAAATATATGATTTGTATGTACAGAAACATTAATATGTAAATGCTGTATATATTAAACATAAAATTTGTATATAATATTTCGGGACGAGACTACGTGTTCAGTATATGTAACCCACTGCACGTAGTAAATCGTACCCTGATATGTACTTAGCACCCTCCTGGCACTCTGCCGTCCCGGGGTGGTTTCCTTTACTGGAATAAACAGATGATGATGATAATAATAATAATAATGTCACCAGTGGACGGACGTTTACGGAAGCCATATTGGCGACCATTGAACAGATGGAAGATTCCGAGATAATTAAGAGTTCGCGGTTGATGGATTTCTCTATCGCTTAGGAAAGAATAGAGGTAAGTGTAATAGGACGATACTTGGACGGAAGGATATACATGTATAATCATTTTTAGGAACTGGCTGCATGCGAGCAAATTTCCATGAAGAAGGAAAACACCAGTGGAATCAGAAGTGTAATGTTAATGGATTTGAAAACTAGAAGAAAAATGCTATCAGTACCTGGCGCTTTCTTGGCATTAAATCTGATATCCTTCCGACACAGGGATATCAGAATTCTTCTGATTTCCTTGTGTCGGAAGACCACGAAAGCATTGAATGGTGTGTTTATGTAATAAGAACTGATTTGCCAAGATCGTCGATACAAGAGTCAGAAGAAAAGTAGAATGCTAGTAAGTCGGCTTTATCTTTAGCTGAGGATGCAATAGAACCATCAGGTTTAACAGAGGTGGGAGTATAGATTGGCAAGAATTGCGGCAAATGTCTTTGGCAAATAACTAGAATGCTCGGCTACCATTGGGACAAGAAACTAGTTACTCTTATCTTGTGCAGAATAGAGTTTAGGCTGATTAATAAGGTTTCGCAATTGTGAGCTTTTAGTGAAGGCAAAAATGAAGTCAGATTTGCTACATTCATATCTTGAACAGCTTTAACTCGCTTATTGGAAAACCAAGGTTACATTATTTTTTCCAACAATACGAACCAGTTGAACATGTGCGAAGTTATTCATAGGGACCCAAAGGCTGCAGTGGTCTTTCTATGTTTATGTAATAAGAACTGGTTTGATAAGAACTTCGCTTAATGCTTTTCGGTTAACGTTGCCATGTTGAATACTATCTTTAAACTTAAAAGACCAAGTTACGACTGTTTGAATTGTGTCCCATAATGTTGCAACGGGGTTCCCGTAAGTTTTTTTGGATATGTTTGGTTATTTATATTCTGCAGTTAATTTGTAGGTTTAATTTTAGTCAGCAGATGTTCTCTTTGCATTTTTGGTTTGGCTTGTCGATTGCTCGGTCGGTATCAAGTTACATTTTGTCTTTCACTTTGTTTTGGGTTGTGCGTTAGTTACTAGAATAACCATTTTTAAGGCGTGTTCCGACTGTTGTGTGTTTTGATTGGTTAAGGACTTAATAATTAAGGCACTTAAGATGAACAGTTGGTGTCCGCTCGGAAGTCCATTGCTAAAGAATTGGCTCTGTTGGTCATTTGCATAATTTTATTTAAAGTTCCATATATTCTGTTGAGTGTTAGCTAGTGCTAGCTATTAAGTCATTGGAAACTTCGAAAACAATTAATATCGGGATCAGCCCATGGTTCTTTTGCTCTTTGCAAGCCATGAGAGAAATTCTAGAATTTTGGGGATTGCCACAGGACTGATACCTCTTGAAGAAGTGGTCACATTGCTTCTCCCTAAAATTTATTTCTATATATTTTTAAACGTTTTTCTACATTAGTGATTGTCTGTATTCGTTTGTTGGGTTAAGGGGAGTGGGGATTTCCTACCTTGTGTTCGACAACAGCGCCATGCTTTTTAACAGGACACGGTGCTTACTTGGGTAAGTATGGGTGTCTACTTATTTATTTATTGATTTCTGATTTTCTCATTTTAATTTTTAATTTTTTCTCGTGTGACATTTGGCACCTCTTCAGCATTACTAGTTTCAGTTTGCAACCATCCCTTCAACTTGGTACGTGACTAAGTAGCTGGTCTCAGGCGAGGGTTGCGTGGTTCCCCCCCCCCCCCGAAACTGGGGTTTTTCTTCCAGTAAACAAGCAAATCCACTTCAGAATACTATTTATAGACGTGATATGTACTGATGCCTCACGGCCTTAGTTGCTCTGGCCGGTAACCCATACTGTCACATAAATTAACAGGTTTTTCAACAGTATGCAAGTATTCTAGTTCTCTGGAAGTTGAACAGCCCCCAGATCTGTTTCTAAACTGGTGCGCCTGTTTTTCAGAAGCATCGACGAACCCCTTCTTATAAAATTTATGATTGAGTTGTATGTTTTCCAGCGGAGCATTTCGTTCTGAAAGGTGTGTTTCCGTCATAGCATGAGTTATTTTGCAGCAGGACATTGCTCAATCCTATGTTGCCAGATTCGCCATTCAGTTTTGATCATGAAAAAATTTTCCAGTTAATCAAAGAGGTACTTTGGGGAAAGTTTATAAATGAGAAAGAAATTCATAATCGGTGCAGAGTTATCTGCCTTCTTACCGGACACTTTCGGGGTATCAAAATATTTTGTTAGTTTCTGGAATAAACGTGTGTGGAGGTGAGAAGTACACTAATTGCTTTGCAAAATAGTTAATTCCTGCGTTTGCCTGAGCGTTAATCGAGGCTGGATTGCAAAGGCTAGGCTGTCAATATGACGTAATTAAACTCTTCGCAGATCGCCTGTCTCCCATTTGTTCTTGGCCTACCGAATGGTTTCTTGACCGTTTTGTATCCCCCTACTTGGATGTTTTCAGAAATACACCATAGTTCACTTCGGAAACGTTATCTTATGTTCTGCATGTGTTATTGGGATTCGAACTTGGGTGTTTTCCCAGCCATTGTGGGACAACGATGAATATAACCACTTTCCTACCCCGGGTTTATAATATAATATTATAAACCCGATGAATATAACCACTTTGCTACCAGAATGGGCACTGAAAGGTTTCAGTGCCCATTCTGTTACTACTGAAGGTTGTCATACACTTTTGACGCTTTTGTAGCTTTTTTTCCTTCTTTCGTATCGGAGGTGTGACCGAAATTTTTTTTTTTTGTCTGAATTTTTTAACAATGAAAGGAACCGTTCATGTTCCTTGGGCCATTGTTCGGGGTGTTGCTATTGTTTATATTCTCGTGTAATACAGTATTACGGCGCGCTTCCAAAATGGCACCTTGCCAGCATGATGGGAAACGGATTAGAGAGAGAGCGAGACCCAATTTATTTGGATATATTTTATGATTTTTGTTTTTCAACGAAGAGTTCGCCCTTTCCACGTGTATTGCGACACCAACGAATAAGCATCATTCCATGAAAATTGTTACTTATGGAAATATTGTAGAGGGCACTGTGTTAGCATGAAAGTTTAAATGAAAATGTAGTAGGCAGGGCTAGACAGAGAACAATATCAAAACGAAGTCGCAAACGCCATTCGGCAGCATTAAAGAAGAAGAAGTAGGCAGGGCTGTCATTTATGAACAATTTGCCATGTAGTAACGAATTCAGGGAATTAGAATGTGTACCCAGTGGGATCTCATTGGGGGCCGTGACGGTTTTCTGGGTCTTCAGGACATGATAGTCCTCCGTATGGAACTTATATACAGATGGAATGTAGTGAACGATGCCAGAGTAGAACATTGACCACGGAGACCGTATTTTGACAAAAGTTCTCCAGAAAAGTCCCGTTGTCAGGGAAAACCGCACGCAAAGTGGCAAAATTGCCAAAAAAAAAAAAAAAAAAACCCATCCTCGTGAGTTGCACAATGGTTATGATCAAATTTAGCAAACTTGATAAAGGAATGGGTTCGAATCCCTTTAAGACGAATGGAATATTATTTTCTGGAGTGTGGTAAACAATGAAATAAACTTTTCCTTGTTAACTCTGCTACGCTGATGAAGCATTTGCATGACGGGATTCCACCCACGAGCTACCGCCTACATGCCCTTTCATCATGAGAGTTATTGCAGTGACGTGCCCTGGCTGGAAGTGAATGGTATCTGAAGGAATGGAAATGGACACTCTCAAGGAACGAATCTCAGATTACGCTGTTTCACTAGACGGATGCATTTGGGTGCTGGAAAACGTTTTTACCGCATTGTCTGAACTGCGAAGCCCACTGGTGGTGGGCTTCGCAGTTCAGACAATGCGAAGTCTTAATACCATCCCATCTTTTGGTAACATAGTACACTGGGTTCTTCAGAAAATACTAGCAACAGCGCCTAAAAAAAAAAATTTCGTACGCCACTAAACAGGAACCACGTTTGTAGACTAGCGTATAAAAGGACACAGGACAGTTATACATCAGTAGCAGTTTTGTTAGGAGATGTCGAGCTGTGTTAAGGAAAGGCAGCATTTTCTTGTTTGTATCCTGGGTGCGGCTGTGTTTGAGAATCAAAGTCAGCGCTCTTGGATTGAAGGATTTGTTCTACAAGATGGAGTCACTAAAGGTAAATGTTTTCGAACAACGTCAGATATGCTACAAAGTGTAGATTACTCCCTCGCACTCTAACACAAAACCAGGATGCTTAGGTGCTATGCTATCATATATTTGTATGTAAAGTCGGGAAGCTTCGGTATATCGATCACAAGACATACTGTTCATCTCATATGTCCATTCCCTCCAATAATGTCTTATTCTTCATTAAATGTATTCAAACTAGCACTTCCACAAAACCAGATGGAAATTTGTTCCAACAATCAGTTACTCTTTGGCTGAAAGCAAATTTTCGCACATCTGTCCTACAGCCATCCTTTTTCAGTTTGAGTTTATATCCCCTTGTGTGTGTGTTGTCCTAGAAACAGTAAGAATACCATTATCAAGTTTACTCAATCCATGTAAAGCCTTAAACACTTCAATCAAGTCTCTTCGCCAGTGCCTACAAGTTTCTATCATAGAATCTGATATTATGACTTCCCAACGACTTGCGCCACTCTTAAACTTTATGTAAGGACTGTTCTTGGAGACGTACATACTTATTGTCACTGAAATGCCATTGCTCGGATGATACGGTTTCTGAGATAGTTGTTTCCTCGTCGGTGAGTGAGCAGGCATCTCCAAGTGAAATTTCAAACCGTGGTAACTTAAGAGCAGAAATCCTCAAACTACAGAAATTGTATATAAACTATAATGAAAGTACAATATGGAACACAATCTACCGTTACCCTTTTATAAACTTTTTTTTTTCGCTTTCAGTTATAGTTATGTGCAAAATGTTCAGACTTTCTGCCATAGAGTGCTATGATTATCGATAAATTATTAATTATTCCTAAATAACGAAGCGTTAATTAACACGTGAAAGTTTCTATAGCATTTATTGCGTTACACTGCTCGACAAAATTAACAGAACAAAATGGTTTTTCATGAATATTTTATTGTGAACAGTGTCTCCGGAGGCGAACATTTGATATAATAGGCATGATGGCATGCAAATTCCGAGTATCCAATAGAACTCGATATACCACTTTACAGAGCCGCACATTATGCAAATTATTCATGCCTGTGAAAACACGATTTGGAACCACATAATTTCACTCCCTTTTTTTGGCTGGCTCTGTGGGACAGCCATATATACTCTAGTACTCAGGACTGCAAGTCATCGTCGTTTAAAAAAAATATATATATTTATTAGGGTAACCAGAATGTTAATTCCACTACCCATGTGTATTGTTCTGTAAATTGTGTGTGTTCTCTGGTCGACTTGCCTGCTTTGCTGGACGAAAAACCCCAGTTTCTGGAGGAAAAACTTTGCTATCTACGCCTGACACTGACTAACTCAGCCACGGAGTGAAAAAAGCCCATTAAAATTTCTCTCTTCATCGACTGGATTCGAACCCGGGCCTTTTCCATCCGATGTGGAAAGGACGGTGACGATACCACTGTGCTGATCGCGGAGACAGTCATCGTCGTTTAGATGATTCTTTAAGATGGCAGACCATTGGATGACTTGAAGCTGGGAAGTCTCAGGCGGAGGTAGCACGTTGGCTTAATGTGTCACGCAGCGTTGTATCGGCACTATGGAAGCAGTTTCAGGAGACAGGAACCATTACAAGAAGAGCTGGCCAAGGTTGCCCGATGGCTACGTCAACCAGAACAGATCGCTATCTGGGTTTAACAGCATGACGGAACCCAACGATGTCCTGTCATCAATTGTCATTTGAGATTGCTGCAGCCATAGGTGAAATCGTTTCCAACTGGACTCTGTTAAGAAGGCTCAATTCAAGTGGACTCTACGGAAGGAAGCCAGTGGATTGTACCCCATTATCCCCAAACCATCCCAGAGCTCGTCGAAACTGGTGCCATGAACATGTTACTTGGAGCCGTAACAAATGGGGTACAACTCTGTTCTCTGATCAGTCCCGTCATAACCTACAAACAATTCCAGACGTTATTCGTCTGGAAACAACGACACATGCGGTACCATCCCTTCAAACATTTACAGTGGAGGCGGCATTCTCGTGTGGGGCGGAATAATGATCAGTGGCCGCACAAATCTTCATGTTTTGGATTTGGATACCGTTACTGTGCAGAGGTATCAAGAACAGATCCTCAAACCCTATGTGCAAAATTTTAGGGGTGCGGTTGCCCATATTTTCTTTCATGCACGACAACGCCACTGCACATAGAGCACAAGTAGTTGAGGAGTATTTTGAAACTGAAGATATCCAACGAATGCCGTGGCCAACACTATCCACAGTCTTAAATCCGATCGATCATGTGTGGGATGCCATTGGGCGACGCATTACACGCCAAAAGCCAACTCCTCGGACACTTAATGAGCTAAGGTCTGCGCTGGTGGAAAAATGGGATTTCTGCCACAGAATCTTATGGGTATCCTTATTTCGAGCATGGTTCACCGCTGTCAGTCCTGTTTAGCCTTTGGAAGGGATCATATGCCGTACTGATGTCATGTGACCATATTTTCGAGCATCTTGTATCGACTTTTGTAATGTGACCTTTTTGGCAATTCTTGTGCAACCTTTATAAATGTCCTTTATGCCTATCCGAAGTTTCTCACTGTCTCCTCATTTCATCATTGTTCTATGCTGCACCACCATACCAAGTGTTTTCCCGGGTCATTAATTATCCTTACTGCCCCTCTTTTCGATAGAGTCTGGTAGCTTGAGGAATGATTAGGGGACATCGCCCCAGATGTGGTAACAGTATTCCATCGTGGGGTGGATTTGAGATTTATACAGAGCAAGTGGTTGTTCAGAAGAAATGTAACGTTGAAAGCGATAGAGAAAGCCCAATTTTTTTAGATTGCAGAGGAAGCAATATTTGTGATGTGCTTATGCCAAGAGAGATTAAAAGTCAGGGTAATCTTGTATAGAAATCTGCAAAAGAGCAGTAGACTCTTTTTGTTGAGAAATAAGACAGGACTGAATTTTAGAGGGTTTATAATTAACTGAGTTTTGTTTGCCATACTAAAGAATTACCTGGAGATCGGCACTTTAAGGGCTTGGTCGAGAATATTCCAGAAGTTGAAGCGGTTTGTGCAGGTCAAAATTTCTCAAACTGGAAGGTGGAATGTAGAATTTTATAATCAGGAAAATTAGATATAGGCGTTCAAAGCAGTGCAAGGTCATTAATATACAACAGGAAAAGAGCGGGAAGGAGAACTGAACTTGGTGAATACCAGCATTAGTGAAAAAAACAGAGTCGTTTACCATCACCTGCAGTGAGCGATGAGAGAAAAACTGGCTACGTACTAACAAAAAACAGTCTGCAATCCATAAGGTGAAAAATTGTTTATGCCAAACTCGTTAAATGGCTTAGAAATGTCAAGAGCAACTGGCTTAGTTTCACCAAACCTTTCCATCGAATTGCTGCACAGGTTATTATTATCAGCCACATGGTGCAAGGAAGCCTGAGGCTTATGCTGCACCAGCCAAAAAAATTTTTCCGAGTTACCCTGAGAGAGAGAGAGAGAGGTGTCATCAAGAAAGAGAAGAATGATAATATCCAGCTCAGGACCCTGGGTGTGCCAAGCCCATACTCACAAGATGTGATCCCCTGGAGTTAATGAATAAGATAAGCCAAATGTTACCATCGTATTTATGCCGACTTAATCCATATTATCATTCATTGATCACATGGAAAGTTTCGAGATAACATTAAGAGTTTTCAGTTCATGGATTTCTCTATTACTTTGGAAAGAGTACAGGTAAGTGCAATGGGACAAGAATTGTAAAGAAGAGTTTTGTCATCCTTTTTTTTAAGAATGACAAAATTTTTGGGCTATATATGAACAAATTTCCAAGCAAAAATAAAAATACCAGTGGAATAAGAAAATGTAAAAAGGCGACACATAACAGGAGCAAGTTCAGGAACACGAGTTTTGAAAACGAAGAGAATGCCATCAGGAGCCTGTGCTTTCTTGCCGTAAAGATTGTTTAGGATTCTTGTAATATCCTTCCGTCGGAAGACAACTGAAGGCATTGAGCGGAATGTATTTCTTGTGGCAGGAAATGTTTACTATGATTCAAGATACAAGAGTTAGGCGATGGGGATGCTAGAAAAGGTGCTAGTAAGTCGGCTTCATCTTTAACTGAGGATGCAACAAAACATCAGGTTCATCAGAACGAGGAGGAAGTATAAATGGACAGAAGTCGTGGTCAATAGCTTTGGCAAGAGATTAGAATACACGACTACCATTTGGACAAGAATCTGTTTTGATTGATGAATAAGTGATGGATTAATCTAGTTTTGATTAATTTATAACTGACTGATTTCATCTAGTTTTGTTTAATTAATAATTGTTTTGCAGTTGTTGCGAACTTTAATATAGGAATAACGGGAAGCTGGAGATATGGTTGCAAGCCAATTGAGATGTGTTATATTCATATTTTGGACAATCTTCGCACATTTCTTGGAAAATTAAGATTTGGATAAATAGGTTTTAGGGTAGAATGCGGAATTGAGGATTTCATCCCTACAAGAATCATTTCACTGATACGATCTGAGCAAACATTAGAATGTGAAGAATTGAAACAGTAATCCGACTAAGGAAAAGAGGAATAAAAATCATAGAGAACATCCTGTTTTGCATATCTTGTCATGCCATACGACGGAGGAGAAAGAGGCTCCAGTGGGGAGAGACCTTCAGCTGATTTGAGTTGCCAACATATTCTAAAATCCTGCCCATTTACTATGTGCTTTAAATAGCTGTTGGCGATGAAAAGATCAAGGAGCGTTGGGTGTGTGATCGAGACTGCCTGGTATCTGGTAGGTAAATGAACAAGTTTTGTAAGGTCTTTAGTAATAGCAAAAGTCTAAGCCTCTCCACCAGCTGGGTCCGCTTACTGAGGCCAATTAAAGTTGCATCCATTGAAATCATCAAGAACAGATAGAACACTGTTAGGAAAGTCAGATTGGAGAAATTCGAGACAGGACATATGAGAGCGGGTATATGCACAAGTACCACCTTTCAAGCGAAAAGAATCATAGAGCGAATAGTTAGGGAGACTCAGATGAGTATTGGTAAGACAACTGACAATTAAGACTGTCAGAAAAAGTAAGTAAGGCTTGTTCACGTTGTAGATGGAAATGAACATCATTGAGATTGGAACTGAGGTCACGTGTATTTGTGAAACGAATGAGGAAGTTTTTAGCTCCTTTAGACCTTTTCGCAGACAAGTTTTTTCTGTTAATGAGACTATTCATGGTGCATTCAGTAGATAAAGTAAAAGTGTAGGGGCTGATATAGGTTCTTGGGAGCACAGGGCTCCCAAGAATCTTAGTGGGTTCATTTTTGATATTAGTATAATGTGCATGGCACAATCAGTTAAACCAATGTGTTCACTTACTGAATGATATAATCGGTAATTAAGAGGAGCTATTAGCTCCTCTCTCACTAATATTCCCTCTCTCACTAATATTCCATTTATCGTTGTTAGTAAAGATATCAATCGCAGTGTCGATACATAATATTTAAAGAACATACTTTAGAACGTTGTTCAAAGCACGAGCAGTGTTCACTACCACTAACATTATAATCGTGAAAACTTCGCGATTTGGAGAGGATTTTAGTTGAAAAGCTGCTTCAACTTCGTAATAACCGTTAATGTTTTAAAAGTTCGAATGTTAAGAGTGTCTGTATATACTGTAAGTAATAAATAAAAAAAACGTTTTGCAAATTAATAACAATACCCTAACACAAAATACAAGTTGGGTATTTGGGGCGCCTGGACTCGAGGGAGCCATGGGCCTGAAGCTGTATTAGCTATGCCTGGAATCTGCCCTTGATGACATGCATGAGTGGATGAAAATTTTGGATACTGCGTACACACAAGAACATACCTGGCTGTCACCTTGTCATAGCAGGGCCACATTTCCTTCCTCATACACACTCCTCGGACTCCTTCTAGTCAGCAGCTGGCAGAGTAGAGGCAGATAGATTATACACTAGCTGATCGGGTTGTCTCCTAGAGGTCACCATAGGTTCTGTCTAGCTTCCAGCATCTGAAAACCGTTTTAGGCCTGTACCCTTTAAATAAATATTGTAACTTGCCATGAAGCCCATAATAACCTCAAGGAATATCACATGTTGCATGAGCCCTCGTGGGTAACACAGTTGGTAAAAACGCCGTCCACCCCACACCGTGTGGAAAAGACCTGAGTTGGAGTCCCGTTTATTACGGGAGGAATTTTTATGAGCCTTTTTCACAGCGTGGCCCAGTTAGTCGATCTCAGCGAGGGTAGCATGGTTCTCTCTGTCTTCCCCCCCCCCCGTCGCCTCCTTAGCCAGGTGGGCAATAGCAGCAGTGCGTAGCACACGCTTCTTGATTAGACCGGGATTCGAGCCCGTCACCACCTCAAGAGTTCTTATCTGTTACCCCAACTGGACGTATTATCTAGATGTTCTGGGGGCACAAACGTTTCACGTGGGCGGGTAGCTAATGCCAGGGAAGAGAGCCTAAAAAACTTCAAGGGTTGTGTTAGGGTTGTTAAATATACAAGAACAGTAAATCTTAATTGTTTATACAGTAACGTTAGAAGTGTCGTCAATAAAATGAGCGAATTCGAACTGCTGGTTAAAACAAGTAATGCTGACATAATAGGGCTTACAGAGACGTGGTGCCACCCGGAAATTGGCGATGATGAGTTTCAGTACGGCTTGTATAATGTATTTAGGAAGGATAGGTTAGATAGAAGGGGTGGTGGGGTAATGCTTCTTATCAGAAGCAGCCTGAGTGCGACGATAGCTTTCCCGGATTCAGACGTTTCACATGCTAGTACAGAGTCTGTATGGTGTGAGATAGTTGGAAACAAAGGTATAATGCGAGTAGGAGTAATCTACAGACCAGGTGATTGTGAAGATTATGACAAAAGCCTCTACATGCAAATGGAATGGGCAAGTAAGCGTCAATGCCTTATTATGGGTGATTTCAATCTGCCTCTAATTGATTGGAGTAAATGGGAAGGAAACTCGACATGGGGAACAAAATTTTTAAATCAACTAGATGACTGTTATTTGTATCAACATGTCAGGGAAAGTACTAGAGAAAAGAATATCCTAGACCTCATCATCACACATGAATCAGATGACATAACAGGGCTGACAGTAGAGGAACCAGTAGCAGGAAGTGATCACGGAGTTCTACGGTGGATGATGACGAGAGAGGAAGCAGAAGTAAAAGGCAAAGGAATGGGTTTTAATTTCAGAAAAGGAAATTACGATACCTTAAGGTACTACATGGCCTCTATTAACTGGGTAGATATCGCGCAGAGAATGAATACAATTGAACTGTGGTACGCTTTTAAAACATTAATCACAGATGCCTTGAATGCGTATATACCATTAAAAAAATACTCCACGAGAAGGGTTCCAAGTTGGATGAATAGTGAAGTTGCCACATTACTTGAGCAGAAAAAGGTGGCATGGAAAAGTTACAGAGCAATAAAAAGTACTGAAGCCTATAACAGCTACAAGGTGATGTGTAATAGAGCCACAGAAAAGGTTCGACAGGCAAAGGCAGTTTATGAGAAATCACTAGCAAACAGAGCAAAGAGGGGGGATAAAGAATTCTTCACATATATAAATGCCAAGAAGAGCAGGACAAACCAGATCGGACCTTTATGTAAGGGAAAGGGGATAGTAATAAATACACCAGCTGCCGTTGCAGATGAACTCAACAGTTATTTTGCATCGATATTTACAAATGAAAAGCCTTTTGTGGCAATGGGAAATTGTGGGAGCGAAGTTGAAAAATATGTAATTAATGATATTGAAATTTCGCAAGATTATTTAATGAAAAAACTTTCGAGCCTACAGACCAGTAAGGCTCCTGGAGTTGATGGAATATACCCTATAATCTTAAGAGAGGCGGCAAGCGAGTGCATTGAACCATTGAGGCTAATTATGCGAGCATCATTAGACTCTGGGGAGATTCCCTTGGATTGGAAAAGTGCAAATGTATCTCCCATACATAAGGGTGGCTCTAAAAGTGAAGTTGGAAATTATCGACCTGTCAGTCTGACTTCAGTAGTAGGGAATATCATGGAGGCAATGATCAAGGGTGGAATTCAGGATCATTTGGATCGAATTGAAATTCTCAAGGATACTCAGCATGGTTTCGTAAAGGGAAAATCATGTTTAACAAATCTGGTTCGCTATTTCGAAAGGGTCACTCACGAGCTGGATTTAGGGAATAATTTCGACATTGTTTATTTAGATTTCAGCAAAGCTTTTGACTCAGTCCCACATGAGCGGTTGCTTTATAAGCTGGAACAGGTTGGAATCACTGGGAAAATCCTTAGATGGATAGAAGGATGGCTTCAGGGCAGGAGGCAGAGGGTTGTGATAAATGGCTATTCCTCAGATTGGGTTGATGTAAGAAGTGGGGTTCCCCAAGGATCAGTATTAGGACCACTGTTGTTTTTAATTTTCATAAACGACATTGATGAAGGGATAGAGGGCGTGATGTCTAAATTTGCAGATGATGTTAAAATTGGTAGAGTAGTTAATGATCACTGTCAAGCTGAGCTTCTTCAGAGAGACCTAGATAGACTTCAGGAATGGTCAGAAAAATGGCAGCTGTGCTTTAATCCAACAAAGTGTAAGGTATTACACCTGGGAAACAGTAATCCCAAAAAAACTTATTCACTTGGTGGAGTTCAACTAAAGCCAGTACTGGAGGAAAGGGACTTGGGTGTTACGATACGGTCAGACATGAAATTCTCTGAGCATTGTAAACAGGTTGCAAGGAAGGCCCATGGTGTCCTATCAATGATCTATCGAACTTTTGCAAGTAGAGATAGGGACGTGATAATCCCATTATATAAGGCTTATGTTAGACCACACTTGGAATACTGTGTTCAAGTATGGAGACCGCACCTGAAGAAAGACATCGAGCTTCTTGAAAGGGTGCAAAGAAGGGTAACTCGCCTGGTGAGATCGGCAAAAGGGCGTCCTTATGAAGAAAGACTTCGAATATGTGGGTTGCAGAGTTTGGAAACTAGACACCTTAGAGGAGATTTGATTGAGGTGTTTAAGGCTCTGAGAGGCATCAGTAAAATGAATGAGGACAAAATTTTCAAGATTATAAATGATGCTAGAACTAGGGGACATAAATTCAAGTTACGGGGGGAAATGTTTAGATTGGATTGCAGGAAGTTCTATTTTAGCCAGCGAGTTATAAATTACTGGAATAAGTTGCCTTCATGGGTGGTAGAGGCCGACAGTTTGGGGAAATTCAAAGGTCATCTGGATAGTACTTTCGGGTAAGGGAAGCACATAGGATGATAGGTTTAATTTCCTTTTTATTTATTTTTTATTTTATTAATTATTATTATTTAGTTATTTATTTTTATTTTTTTGTTTTTATCATTGTTTTGTTCGGATTTATTTTTTTTTATTTTTTATTTTTTTTTTGGCTGGTACAGCATAAGCCATAGGCTTTCTTGCACCATGCGGCCGTTACTAATACTAATACTAATACTAAATACGGAGGATGCGGAAAGGTCAGGGATTGATCACCGCATATTCCCGGAGCAATATGGCCTTAGTTGCTAATGCTCCTAAAAACCAAATAACAACAACTCTCCCCCCCCCCCCCCCCAGAAACTCAGGATTTTCGTCTAGCAAGCAGCAAATCAACCACAGAACTCACGCCGAAATTGACATACATAATACTGTATATACTCAATACGGCAGCTTAAGTCGTTTTATATATGTATTATGAAATATGTAAAATTTCATATAAAAATATATGTATTACAGTATTATTGAATCAATTTAAGTCACTTGGTCACTAGCAGTCAGCAAACAACAACAAAAAAGCTGTAATATATCAATGTATTGCACGAGTCTGCTGTTGGTAGGCAATATCTTCGGCGGAATATAGCCGAAGCAGCTTTTGCGCCACAAAACTACAAACAACAACAATATCTCCTTTATTTCCTTCATCTGCATTGGTAGAATTTTTTTTTTTCACAGTTCTGTATCTGTTGGGATAGGAACGTAAGATGTTTGTAGAGCCAAAGATAATTAACGATCGTCCGAAGAGTAGGCGTATAGCGGGGCAGGCGATAATCCCCTCCCCTTGGTACCCATGCATGAAATCGCTAAGAACGGACAATCTGTATATACATATGAAAGGCTTGACGTGTCCGACTGGTCAGCCCAGGGTGCAGTAGTCCAGGGGTTGAGTTTGTTCTTGTTTATACTCCGGGCACGACCACCAGGTTAGTGAAATTTACAATAAATCAATCGATACAAACGTTAATCGTATTTTCGTATTTAGCAGTCACGCTCTTCAACGCGGTCTACTCAAAGAGCGTGTGCTACTGCCCCCGTGCTCCTGACCACTCGGCTACGTCAGGCCTGTATATTTCCATTGATTTAGTTTTTAGTGATCACTAAATACGGTTCATTACAATAACAGAGGGGTTCCGTTGATATAAAGACGGCCCTGTCTGGAAAAAAGTCGAAATATTTTTCTCGTTCTTCCAAAAAGTTCACAACTGTTGGTAAAAAAAATTGTTGTTAATTAGGAATATCAGGCCACTTTGTACTTGTACGTAATTGTCTCTTCCTTCGTGAACATTTCGTGTCAGCCAGCATTTCGTTTTGCGTTTCACAGCATATTGCATATTTCTGTGTGCCCTCACGAGTTGATCTCTGTTTTTCATCAGTAATCCTGCTTGATGCCATTGTCATTCTGCCCTCTTGTTTGAAGGGTGTTTTTTTTTTTTTTTTTTTTATTTTGTTTTGTTTTGCAACAAAACGATGTTCATGGTGAACTGAAGTTTTGGTAACACATATGCATAAGCGTTCCCTTCTTTATTCCGCACCAAGGCCGGTTCACGGATTTGATTTGCGACCCCCATATATCTTCCTGATTGCCCGCATTTTCTCGCTGATATGCCTAGAGAGCGGAGCAAAAAGAGAATAGACCGTGCAAACATGGGGATTATTTTTATCATGGAGAAAGAATATTCCTGAAGGAAGGTTTTTTTTGACAAACTCCATTAATCTGAAGGCCGATATTTAACCTGACCTTGAAAATGAATTATTGTGCCCCTAACTAGGAAAGGTTAGACCGCGGCAGATTAGTGACGCAGACGGTCGCTAGGGTTATGACTAAGTAGTTAGGCTAGAAGATATTGTAATTAGAGCAATGTGAAAAGGTGGCAGTGAGAGGGGAATTACAAGGGTTCTAAAAGGAGGGGAGAGGAAGGTTTTTTTTTTTTTAAAGAAATGTTTCCAGGTTTATGCCAAGAAAAATATATGTATTACAGTATTATTGAATCAATTTAAATCCCTTGGCCACTAGCAGTCAGCAACAGGTAAATCAAAATGCTGTACAGCTTGTCGAGTACATGATATTTGTACAAAAAGATAACAAATCCTAAATTAAAGATGTCACAACTTTGAAGTTTAAAATCACGAAGTCTGCTTAACAGGCCGAGGGGAAATCATGTACTGTATTAGTATTGTCTGCAGTATATTATGTGTATTAAAAATATTGAAAATACTAAGCTATTATTCCTGTGTACTACATTCATAAAAATATTATTTTTGTACAAGTTCATTGCCACATAAAATTTACTTCCCTTCTTAAGTATATATCCTACATCCAAATTAAATCCCCCTTCAGCTACGCTTGTTTTCGCTGTATTATTTTCACATCCTCTACAGAACGAGGACCGCGTATTTTGTGTCCTTGTACCTTTGATCTGTACTGAATGTTGAACACTATCATTGCTCTTTCCAAATAGTTCGTAAGATTATGATATCCTCCCAACCATCTCAATCCAAAACCTTTGTGTGACACTCTGAATTCCTCATTAAGTGAATCTTGAGAATACAGGTTTCTTGAGTTGTATTTGGGCTTAGTCGTTTGGATTAACTACAGGACTACTTAGGCAATCAGTGTTTCGTGACTCCAAATTCCGTGTAAATCATTGGACGACCGATTTCAGGAGAGCTAATTAAAATAAATTTAAATTTGTGCTCGTTCGGTGGATGCACCCTTAAATGAGCGAAACATTTCGACTTTTTGGTCATCTTTAATTTGCTACAACCACAGTGCAGTCTGCACCTTTACTAAGGGCGCTGCTTCCAACACTACATGTAAACTTTCACCAATTTATTCAACAATGTCCAGCGCTCCAAACACGAAACCCTGCTAGATCTGTCACACGAATTTGAAAAGCACGTGCCGTTATATAAATTTCCTCCTCTTTCCTTGTCTCCATGTTTTATCTATGTTTTATCGTATGTATGCACACCTCGAAATCACAGGCTTATAAAACGCAATGTTGGCAACATTCGCTACCTTTTTCGCCCATCGAACCAACCTCAAGTATACCCCATGGTTGAAGTGGCAAGCCTGCCAACCAGCTGGAATCTCTTTAGTGTGGCTCACGCGAATTTCTAATTCATTATCCATGCTATTGATAGGTGCATGGAAGATGTGAGCGTAATATGAAGCTGCCGGACAGCTTTTTGCACTGCTGTCAAGACAATAAATGTATTAATTATGGATCAACAGTTGAAAATAATGGCTGTTCAAGAGCGGGATTATGCTTGATGTGAGAGCGTTGATCTGGTATACTGTACTTCATAAGGTAAACGAAATTAGCTATGATATAAATATAAACTTTGCTTGTTCTACTTTCACATTGGATCCATATCCTAGAAATGATTTCATATAATTGTTGTTTAAACCAATAATAGAATAAATACCACGGTTTCAGATAACTGTTAGAACTTAATTTTCATCAAAAATTAATTTTTGCCGAAGAAGAAAGAAAAATATTGTTATAATCATTGCTTTACTTTATTTATTTATTTTTTAATATAATTTTGTGTATTAAACAGATTTGGGCAGTTGTTTGATAAGTAGAAAGCAGGCAGTGTACTATGACGTCATTTGGACAAAATACGATGTTTGTTTCAATTTCTGGTAGTAAACAGAAAGAAAAAAAAATGGGGGGTTCCATTCACTTGCTCCATAGTGTGGAACCGCTGTTCGCCTCGGGAGTCTCTCTAGCAGACCCATGTGTTAGTAGACATTGAGTTGCGCGTGATTCGTAGTGCATGATAGCAGCCAACAACAGCGCGCACTTCGTGTTCCATATTTGACCCTGCGTTACTTTTTTACCAGGTTTTCTTTTGAAACCTGTAGCAATGGACGTAATAAGCGTGTTCAGTATTGTTGTCCCCATCCCACCTTCTCCTAGCGCGCTGCCCTGTATATTTAGGTGGCAACTGCGCTTTTGATGTACTGATGTCGCTGTGCTAGGTCGAAATAATTAACACATGCGTAACATCCTACAACCTGATGTTACTCAGTCGCCTAATTAAGGATTTGGTTATGCCCTCCATGTAGTATATTATAGGGTTGATATTTATTGAAAAATAACGTTGGCGGTTTTTATCGTATTAATTAGCCTATTATTTTAGTTGAACCTTAATTATTAATCCTTAAGGGGGCGGGGGGAGAAGCTTCTTATATTCACGATCGGATTTACTCAGGCGCAGTGGGTAGGTAAATCCTGCCATTAATTCTCTTTCATGAATGTTCTATTCTTTCATTTATTAATTACCAGCTTTTAAGAATATGCGGACTTGCCAGCAAAAGAAGATAGTTGTAAAATTTTGCTAGGTCCCTAGTCATGTTGGCATACCTGACCTTGCAGCTAAATTAACTGCGGAACTAATTGACATCTGTTTTAAAGTTCCTTTTATTATTGTATATAAAAGCCCTGAAATGAGTCAAATACTGTACGAATCACTGGCAGACCATTTGGCGAAATGAAGAAAGCATCTAACTCCTTCAGATTTAACCAAATCTCCCGTTTTGGACACAGTTTCCACTCGACGCGAAAAGAAAGTCACGCTTGCAAGACTGAGGAGAATTAATACACACCTTACTCACTTTTACCTCCTTACTGCTTCAGATCCACCTTTTTGTCCAAACTGTCATACTCAGTTCATCCAGCATATCACAGTTTCTGTCATGTTTATATTGTATGGAAAACTTCTCATTTAAGGCATGCAGTTCAAATCGATCCTACTTTGAAACTGATCTTGGGAGATAGATCTCATGTAAATGTAGTGTTCGCTTTCCTTAAAACGATGCAGTGCTATAACAGTGTTCGATGCTAAATCCTACATACTGTAAATCTGACGTTTTATAACACCCATTGCTTCCAACCTTAGTTTGATGCATTATGACCTTTTGGTTGCTTCGGCCGTAAAGCCTCCAACAACCACAATTATAGGAACTGATCATAACATAAATACTTCGAGAGAGTATCGAGGATCTTAAAATATATAAGTACAAGGTAGCCATAGCCGAGTGGTCAGCTCGAGAGTGCATGAGTAAGCGCGCTTTGAACGATCGTGGTCCAGGCTCTGTGACTGCTAAATGCGGTGCTGTTTATTTTATTTTATCTTGTGTGATGGTCTCGAATCGCAAGCAGAAAATTTAATTTTTTTTTATTTTACGAGCGAAATTTGAATCAACTTAGCGACATTTGCTTTACTATTTTTAATACTAAATTTTAATAATGATGTATGCATATATTAAAGAGCAACAACTCTAAGTACAGTGTATGAAAAAACAAAATAAAATAATGAACAATAAATTCAAAATATCACATTAAAATGTTTAGAATAAAATACCGCATTAAAATCTTTAGAATAAAATACCACATTATGGTCTTTAGAAAATTAATATCTTTAGAATTCTAAAGATTAAAATCATATTTTAATCTTTAGAATTTTCAGTGAATGCCGCTCGCTGAATTACCAACAATAAAGAATAAAATTATAAACGGCCATCTTTTGATTAAAACCCAGAAAATCTGCATATTTAGTAAGAATTCAAACATTTAGAGGAGTAAAGCGTCCATAGTCCGCTTAAAATAAATCACCATTCTCATTAGTGTTATTTCAAGAGTAGGTCCAAGCACATAAGTCAACAACCACTTCTCTATATCTCCCTGTCCTCTTTCCTGCTCTTCATCTCTCCGTACCCGCCATATACTATCAATTCATCTGTCATTGTTTGTCTCAACCTTCCTCTGGGCCCTCTTCCCCTCAACTTTTCCCTCCATCACAGCTTTCATCCACACTACGCCTTGCAACACGCCTTCAAACATCTTCTCTCACCCACACTTCTCAAAACCCCTCATTTCCTACTTTTACTAACCCATCTTATGTTCTTCTGTTCTGTTCATACTCCAACACGACCACAAGGTCGGACAAGTTTAGAATTAATCATTTCGACTATGAATGCAATCGTAACCGTATTTAGTAGTCACACGACTTGAATCATGGTCCATCCCAGCGCGTGTGCATCTGCACTCTGGCGCTTGACTACTCCCTACGCACATCTCAGAATTATCCGACCTTTTAATATCTTCCATTTCCACTTCATAAAGTAATACACTCCATACCAGACATCTCACCAATCTTTTCCTTAAACCAATTCTTAATCTCTTACAGGATATTCCTTGCCTCTCACGATTTTTTTTTATCCATAGCTATTTTTTTTATTCTTATTTCTCTGCTGTTGTTTGCTTCTTCCACCATTAAGCTTTCCAAATAGCTATACTCGCTCACCTCTTCAATTCTCTCTTCCTATTTCGATGTTGACTCCACTTTTCTTTTTTTTTATTCTCAACTGTTATTTTCTCATTATTAATTCTGAGTACAGACCTATTTTGAGCATGTCTCTCTAATTTATAAAATATATCATCAATTTAAACTATAAAAAGAAATGAACCCAAGTTAGAGCCTTGCGGGATTCATCCTAAAACAAATGTCGAGATGGAGTATTGTCTCAAGTGATCTCATACACAATAGGTACAACAAAAATAGAAAAAGGATCTGAAAGTGAGACGCAGTATCCCGTAAGCTACTTACGGCCTCGTAGAATAGTTTTTAAGAAATTAAAATGGAAAGACAAATGGAATCCAAATAAATGAAGAATATTTAAATAATTTCCGGTTTGCTGACGATATTATTCTGTTAGCAAATACTTACGAGAACCTAGAGAAGATGATATGGATAAAAAGAGTTTAATTGTAAGAGTTACAATGAACGTGTCCAAAACAAAATAATGGACAATAAATATACAAACTAAAAGAAAATAATAAAGATTGACTGTAGGGAAGTCGAAATAGTCAACAATATCTGAGCCTCTTTATAACAGTTGAAGCGGGAGGTGATGAAGAAATCCAAGCAAGAATAATATTGGGATGGGGAGTACAGTATATAGAAAGCGCAGCACCATACTGGGAGTTAGAACTATCCAAATACAGTAGAACCTCACTAAACGGTTATCAGCTAAATGGTCTCCCTCTGTAATTGATCACCTTTGGAGGACCAGTTTTTTTTGTTTTTTTTTTCCCAGAATTGTCTTGATATCTTTTTTAAATTCCGAAATCTAATGCATATTAGTGATAGAGTAGGAAGCGGGCGGAAAAGAAAATAACAGGGAACAAAGTCATTACCGTGTTCCTCAGAACTCAATTGAAAGATACTGATTCAAACACATATCTCAGTAAAACCGTCCTTCCCCGAACAGAAAACAAGGGTGATCGTTTCCTAGCTAGCTGTTTAGGGCTAATTCGTAGAAGTTCTTCGTCCCCTTCCACTGTGACTTTTAAGAATAAAGTCACAGTGGAAGAAAAAACTTTTAAGAATAAAGGCAAGTAAGGCTTCCGGAGTTGATGACATTTAACCCTGTAGTTTTGAGGGAGAGCATGAGGGAGCATATTGAACTATTGAGGTTAATTATGAGGGGCAACTTTGAATTTAGGGGAGCTTCCTTTAGATTGGAGAAGCACCAATGGATCACCAATACATAAAAGCAGTTCTAAGGGTGAAGTTGGTTGTTTTGTTTGTTTTGTTATTTGGTTTTTTAGGAGCATTAGCAACTAAGGCCATATTGCTCCGGGATATGCGGTGGTCATTCCCTGACCGTTCCGCATCCTCCGTATTTGGTGGTGACGGGCTCGAACCCCAGTCTAATCAAGAAGCGTGTGCTACGCACTGCTGCTCCTTGCCACCTGGCTAGTGAAGTTGGTAACTACAGACCAGTTAGTCTGACTTCAGTGGTAGGAAAAATCTTAGAGGCAATGATTAATAGTGCAATCCAGGGATATTTAGATAGATAGTCTGAAGGACACACAAAATGACTCTGTTAAGGGTAAATCATGCTTAACTAAGTAGACTATTTTGACACAGTTACTCATGAGCTGGATTTAGGGAACAATTTTGACATAATTTATTTGGATTTTAGCAAAGCATTTGACTTGATCCCTAGTGAGAGGTTGCTGTATAAGCTTGAACAGGTTGGGATTACTGGTAAGATTGTAAGATGGATTGTGGCTGCAGAGCAGAAGGCAGAAGTTTGTGGTTAATGGATATTCTTCAGATTGGCGTAATATCAGGAGTTGGGTCCTCAATTATCGATTCTTGTACCACTGCTGTTTCCCATTTTCATAAATGACATCGACGGAGAGATGGAAAGCGTGATGTCAAGATTTGCAGATGACGTAAAGATTGGCAATGTCGTTAACGATCAGTGCCAAGCAGCGGTCCTTCAGGATGACATAAACAGACTTCAGAAGTGGTCAGAGAAGTGGCAGCTATGCTTTAATGCTGCTAAATGCAAGATCTTACACTTGGGGAACAGTAACCCACAAATATATTATATACTTGGTGCGGTTGAATTAAAAACAGTGGAGGAGGAAAGAGATCTGGGAGTTACAATACGGGAAGATATGAAGTTTTCTGATTAGGCGCCTCGGTAGCCAGGTGGGAAGGAGCAGCAGTGCGCAGCACACGCTTCTTGATTAGACCGAGGTTCGAGCCCGTCACCACCAAATACGGAGGATGCGGAAAGGTCAGGGAATGACCACCGCATATCCCGGAGCAATATGGACTTAGTTGCTAATGCTCCTAAAAACCAAATAACAAACAAACAAGTTTTCTGAACAGCGTAAACAGCGTGTACGACGTTGAAGCTAGCCAATTTTTCATTCCCTATGCATTCGGGTCACGCTTCGACCCGACCAAAGATACAGGACCGTCGTGGGTAGCACACTTGTTAGAATCGCCGTCCTCCACACACCGCGTGGAAAAGACCTTAGTTCGAGTCCTGTCGATGACGTGGGGAACTTTTATGGGCTTTTTTTCACAACGTGGCTGAGTCTGTCGGTCTCAGGTGAGGGTTGCATGGTTTTTCACCTAGAAATTTGTGTTTTTCGTCCAGCAAACAGAAAATCGACCTCAGAACACGCAATTGACAGACAGTATACACGAAGCAGTATGGTCTTAATTGCTGATGCGCCTTAATCCCTACAACAACAACAAAAGATACAGGATGTACAAACAAATTTAAGTGGAATCATTAAGAATTAGGTTTGTGAGTGGCACAGAAATTTGAGTGCGAAATTTACAGGTAACACGGCCTTTTAAAGAAATTTCCCAGTGGTCTTTCCAACGTTGCGTGAGGTTCCAGGTGCCTTTATTTTCAGCCTTTGGATCAGAAGATATATTTATAGTGATGTCCAAAAAATTAACAGAAATTCCATTTTGGATATAGAAACAGAGTCCTCTAAAAACAAGACAGAAATCAAGGGGGAAAAAATAAAAAATATAGAACTATCAAGGACCTTCAAGGCAGTAGTAAACGCAGAAATGCAGGCCCGATACGCAACTAGCAGAGGACATTGAATTACTTGAAGTTTAGCTTGAGCGGTATCTTTTTTTAAATAAATAAATAAAATTTCTGTTTATACTCTGAGACAACCACATAAAGTTAGTGAAGTTCAAATGATAGAGAGATGCACGAACATGCTGTATTTATCAGTCACAAGGCTGCGGCGGTCTTACAAAAATGTTCTTGTTTATACTCCTGCATGACCACTAGGCCAGAGGATTTTCACAGTGAATACAGGCTTTAACCTTATTTAGAAGTCACGCGGGCTTGAACCACATCCACTGAAAGGCGTGTGCATTACTGCTCTCCCGCGCTTGACCGCTCGGCTACTTGCCAAAACCAGCACCATAATTGCTAATCGGTAGAAAAACTGCCTTGTAAAGTCACCGCATAGTTAAGTCCTCAGAACTCTTTAGGCAGACGAAATGCGGAAGTATAGGCTTTTAACTTTGGTGAGATGATCTTTTTGGAGAAAATAAGTGTGGCAGAAAGGAGACCATCGAAAAAGATTTATTCTATAGTTTTTGAATACCCGAGTGAGACTTTTAGAAACATTATTATTAAATCAACAAGCTGTCCATCTCGACGTTAGTGGATGACATGGACAGCTTGTTGGTTGTAGACTACCGAAGCAAGCCACTCAATGAAAATAGGGACCGAGACCTCAAGAGAAGATCGTGAGTTTTCATGGAGTAGAAAGTTGGCTAGATTAGTTTAGGCTAATTTTGAAAAGATTTGAGGAGCCACTCTTCCAGAACAAGGTTGCATACGAGTGGACCAACAACAGAGCCTTGTGGTAACCCTTTGGGAGAGGGAGAGGGGGAGGGGGGGGGGAGAGAGTGTACGGGTAACTGGCTCCAACTCTGTTACCTGTACTGTCTTTAAACGATGTCTGCAGGGCTCTATTCTTGGTCCACTCGTCTGAAACGTTTTTAGATGGATGCGCTGCAGTTCTCTTAGAGGTCTTAACCATTGATAGTATGCTTTTCTTTTTGCCCTTAGGAAGAGGATACGGTCTCTTTTATACGGTCTCTTTTGGTATCCTGTCCTGCGCCAACATCTGTAGGCTTATCGGTCTTTCAGATCTTCCAGATTGTGAAACAGAAGACGAAGGGTTTGCTCTCCCTTATTTTGAGTTTCCGTGTTCCTCAGTTAAGCTGCTATTCCTCATTGTTCTCTTAAGTTCCTGTTTGACTTCCTCATACCGAAGCTCGGACTGTTAAAATCGCTTGCAAACAGTGTTGGCATGTGGGATTTATTTTTTGATGAGGTCACTGTCGACGCAGATTTTGACCAGAGTACGTGGCCAGGATTTAATGTCCGCACGTGATGCATCGTATTCGCTAGGATGGTACGATGGATGCCTTGTTTTAAAGGGATGTACTTCGTCATTTATCCATTGTTATTCCTCAGATATGTTTGCTGTTAGCAGCTTGTGTTGAGGGACCCAGTCTTGATACAAAACTGCTGTTGTTGCGACCGCAGTACTGTTGAATTTGACTCCGAGTTGGGGAGTCGAGGTTGGGTTAGGTACAAGCTGGGTTCTTTGAGCCTGCTAACTATTTATTTATTTATTAAATCCGTTTATTAAAGTAGCAACTGTTTGCTTTCACCCCTTATTCACAGCCTATCGGCTAGAAGAGTGTGCAAAAATGCAAGAATTACAATTATTTACAATATAAGAAGGGTGTACAAAAATGCAAGAATTACAATTATTTACAATATAAGAAGGGTGTACAAAATTTCAATAATTACAATTATTTACAATATAAAAAGGGTGTACAAAATTTCAATAATTACAATTATTTACAATTATTTACAATTATATACAAGTGCGTATATTTACAATATTTTTACAAGATGCAATTATTGACAAGATTATAGTTGAAGTAAGCTGTACGCTTCAGAGAGGCTCTTCACTCTGTACTGCTCGCTTTCAGAGTATTTCACATGGTCTATTACCAATGAATTGAAAAGGTTGAATGCGTTGTTTGGAAAGAAATCTTCAGACAGCACAGGTTGAACAGTATAGAATGTAACGGTAGGTAGGGGTTGTCATTACTACGTCCAGCACGTGGAGTAGAGATAAGTCCTCGAAGACTGGGAGCGTCAGTCACACCGGTAAGCATCTGAGAAAGAAGAAGAATATTCTTGGATGCTATGTGAGCTCTCCAGGGAGTGATATTTAAGTTGGTATATAAAACAGGCCTGGAGATGGTGAATGCACTGCCCGTGATCCTGTTCATCCATCGCATTACTAAGTACTGTACTGCTAGGAATCTGTGTATGTACGACGTCGGGGCAGAAGACCAGATTGGTGATGTATATAGCGCAATAGGTTGTAGGCACCGCTGGACGTATTCTCCGACTACATCAACGTTGAGTAACCCCGTCAGATCTTGTCAAATTTCCCACATCGCTGAGAAAGCCTTCGATTTCGTGGTCGAAAATGGTTCTGAAAAGTGAGGCCCTCGTCCCAAGTCATGCCGATGTCTGTGTGAGACTTCATTTTCCTTATGTGCAATCCGTTGTTTAGGTCTATAAGCTGTGATGTCATTTTGATCTCTTTTTTGTAAAGGTAATTTGAGTTGATTTAGATCCCTTTAGTTCCAGACATATTTGCAGTAAACAGGATACAAGGCTGTCGATCAGGACGGAGACTCGCTGATTTTTCAGGTGAGTTTGTTCAGCGTCTTTAGATGTTATGTATAATTTGAGGTCGTCTGCATATGATGAGAAATCAGTGTACCTTGCAAGGAAAGGTTCAAGGGCAGCGGCGAACAGCAGACCGGACAGGACACCTCCATGCGGTACTCCTCTCGTTATAATGCACTCACGTTGGAAATATTGATAACTGATGATGAGTTATCAACCACCAACCTCATCCTTGGTGTAAGGATGAGGTTGATGTTTTTATCAAGCTTCCTGTAATGCCAAAGTACTTTTCTAGAATGTAGATGAGAGCGGGAATTGAGAGCTTATGAAAGCAGAATGAGAGCAGATGAAATATCAAGGAAGATGACGTCCAGCTGAGATTTACTGTTGAGAGCAGCTTGAATTTTTAATATTTTTATGTAGATCTTTTGGGGATCACAGTATGCAGATGTTTAGGTCTATGAGCGAAGCATTGGTCGATCAGTGCTGATAAGATAGTATTCTCAAACACCTTTAATAGAGAGCAGCCCACTGAGATCGATCTGAAGTCCTTAGGTTCCTTAGAGTTTCTTCTTTTGGGTATGGGTTGTACCCTGTAGTGATTCCACATTGTTGGAATTCAATATGCGATTAAAGCTTACAAGAAGGGGCTCCACAATGAAGGCCCTACACACTTTAACCATGAATAGAGGGAAGCCCTCAGGACCAATTGTACATTTTTGGGAAGTCTATTGATGGTATTTATAAGATGTTGTTTTGTTATAGTTGAAAGGGGCTGTTTGGAATGCATGGCGAAATCGCTTAGGTTTGGGGTTTTTGGGTCTGATGGCACCTCGTTCAAAGTCAAAGATACCCATTCCTGAAATACCTTCTCATCTATATGGAAATCCTTGTTGCATTTGGATATAATACATTTGGAGTGGTTTATTCTGTTGAGTACCAGCTGCCGGATTGCTTTTCGGTTTCATATAAGGAAGGTTGTCCGCTCTTTCTTATACATTTGTACATCTGGTAGTCAGCTGAGTTATGGTACTTTTTCCGTATTCTGAAAGCTTTTTGTTTCCTCTTGAATGCTTCTCTGACTTCAGCATTGAACCATGTATTGGATCTATCAGAGAATTTTAATTGCTTGGAAGCCCCTTGGGAGGCAATTTCAAGTAGCTGGTTAGCCAGGCTAGATATAGCAATGTCTATTGATTCTTGCTGTCGATCCTTCCAGTTTATTTTTGTGAGACGTGCAAGGATGATCTCTGGGTTTAAATATTTGATGGAGAATACTGTTTTGGTCATCACCTCATTCCCGAAAGCTTCACCAGCGTTTGAGTTTTTAGTAACATTGAACTCAAACGTGATGGGAGAGTGATCAGAAGGGAAGCTGTGATGTTCAGTGGTCAGACCAAGGTGTAGGAATCGGCACCCCTAGCTAAGGAGGAAAACGTAGTTTCTCTCCTTAGCTAGGGGGTGCTGATTTAATCTATTCTAGATTTCTAGTACATCCGTTATCGACTAATTGGTCTCGCTTATTTGATATCTGCTAAAGGATTTTTTAATTGATCACTTTTGGATGCTGGTACCACTATGTACCAGATGGTAGTGATTTCTGTGAGGTTATCACTGTTAAGTACACCAATTCGAACACTGAGTAGAAGCAATGTGTCATGAGACAAAATGTAACTTTAATCGTAAAGAAGAGCACTAGAAATTTTAATAGCGTCATTGGCCAAATTTTTTTGTAGAAAACCGATTTTTTAAATCCATGTTATTGAGGAAGAGAAGAGAAGACAAAATTATCAGTTCTGTATATTTTTTAAACATTCAGTTGATTACTTTTTAAAGCTCACAGTCATTATATTCATGTGAAAAAAGTTTTCCTCTTTTAAAAATTCTTTATAAGAAAGTTTTTTAAAAAAAAAAGTCGGAAGAGACGAATCCAACTTTCCATAAACATTCCAAGAAAAATTAAAACGCCTGACTGGAAGCGGCAAATTCGACATACTTCAGTTTGGGTGGTTGTCAGATATTCAGTACTCGTAACATCGACCCTTCCACTGTCATGGAACACCTACTCAGGAAACGTCCGCTAGATGGCGTAGAAAGATGAACTAATGAGAACAAGGAATTGCAGTTGTCTCGAACGATTTGTTATCCACTATTATGAATAGATGGCGCCCTTATTAGGTAAACTGATGGAGATTCTGCGTGGCGAATAAAAAAAACGGGAATGTAAAAGAAATTTAAAGAACTTAATTTGGACATTGTTATTGGAAGACTGAGGTGTGAGTTCATTTCCGCCTCTTCCAGTTCTTTCACAGGCCAATTTTCAGAAGAAAACTGAACTGTGCAAAGAAAGAGCGGCAGTAATGTGTACATGGTGATGGCCACCAGATGGAACTGAAGTCGCTCAACTTTCATTCATGTAAAAGTATTGCGTCGTTTGTAGCTTTCATCTGCTTTTTTTTAATTAAAGAAGCGAAGGAATATTATGCAACGGATAAAAGTGAGTCTGCTGTAATTACACTTAAGTAGAGACGATTATTTCGTCTGTATGTATCACATTTCTGTAAAACTGTCTATTATGAAGTTCTGCCGGTAGTTTTGGCTGTTTTTTTTTTTTTTTTTTTGCTAAACTATCGCCGAGCAGAGCGGAAGTTTTTCTTTTCATGCTGTTGTCGTATCGTAATATTCCGGCGTGCCTGCTTTAGAAATTGCACACACACTTGAATAATTGGCATTGTGACGTCGACAATACCTGTTTCTAGGCAGTAGCTGTTTTAACGTGGTGTACAAGCGTATATGTGAATGGCTGAAATGATGACAAGCGCCAGAGCTGCCAATTTGGCGCGGGAGACAAATAAAATCAATATTTGCTCAGCACCGGAGCCTAAGATGGCAGTCTGCCCTTTAAAAGGGAACGCCATCTTAGTGTACTTTTCCTACGAGGTGCACTCTGTTGCCGTTGCGACCGCCGCTGCCGAGGGATCGATTTTTCCGGGAGAAAATGAGAAAGCAAAGGGAAAGGGGGAAGAGCACAAGACAGGTAAAATTGATGGTACAGATTGACAACATGCTAGGGCGTCTGAGTGTGTGTGTTGCTCAAATTGTCCGCGAGGCGGAGCTCTTGTGCTCATCTGTGCAGAAGACAGTTGCTCACGCGGCGCTCCTAGTAACAGCTTGTAGTTACTAACCATAGCGGCAGCGTCTCTGTGGTGGGCGAGGGGTGGCCTCAGTACATGGAACAGCCCCTGCCTTTCCAACAGGGTAGGGAGTGTATGTGAAGCACGCGATGGTTTGGAACACATGTACGAGTTGCTGACAGCGCTTGAGGAGTCGACCCTTGCTCGTCGCTGGCGCGAGGACAAAATGTACTTGCCTCTTCCCTCTGTCGTAATTGTGTTGGTGGCCCCGTCGACCTAGTCCGAACTTAGACTTCGATAGGAACACATAGCGTTTGCCGATGGATGTTGAATGCATTTAGAAAAACGTAGCTGCCAGTGATGGGTGCATTGGCTACGAGACTAGCGATCTGAGGTAGGTGAATCCTATTAAAAGTAATAGTTTAGGTAGTGTGGTGTTTCGCTTCCCGCTCCCTAGCGGTAGGTGGTAGTGTTATCATTTGAAATCGCCATCCTCCTACACGCCTATCAGCCCATAGTGGAACCGCATGGATCCGCCCCTCTTATCCCTCTATGAAGTGTTAAGAGGTGTGTCGGATTAGTGCAAGTAGTCCAGGTAATATTCGCGAGATAACTTAAACCGAGTTTTGTACAGTAAATAATCCTTCAACTTATAATATACTTGAACGGCCGAGTAGTTATGATTTAGTTTTTGGAAAGTTTGTTAAATTCCAGTTAAGATGGAAAGAAAAATTTAAATGAGAGGAAAGAGTGGGAACGAGACAGATATTGTTTGCACTCTTGAAAATTGCCGATTTAGGATGTATTTTCTTGTAAAATAATAACCACTGTTCGTCAAAAATAGTTTCAAAACTTTAATTACACATTATGACTGGTAGAGTTTGTTGAAGTAATATTTGCACTTCGTTTGTGAGCGCGTTTACTAGAGCACGTGTTTTTATTCCTTTCAGCTGACCCTCGTGCTTTTACACGAGTACAATAGCTGCTCGTGTGATAATTAACATCCGTGATTAAGGATATATTGAACGGAAAACAGTAGCTTTCCAGAAGACTGTTTGTCTGTGAGTGTTTTTATTAGCGCGAGAGGAAATGTTGGACGAGTCTATTTACGGAGTGATGTCAGTTTAATGGACAAGCGGTATTCAAGAGGTGCGTTAAAATAATCCAGCTATTGCGGAAACGATCGAGGCGTGTGGGGGGGGGGTTAAAAATGTCGGAGTTCCTGACTGCCTTTCTTATTAAAATATGTGCGATCTCCTAACCGGAACCCGCATTTAGCGATTAAGACGCTTGAAATTGGAAAACATATGTATAGTTTTTATTTGCTGACACTGAGTGGCGCTAATGGGACAAATAGTCTAAACTTCCACAGTGGTCGCAACCTTGAGGAATCCTCTTGTCAATCAACGAGTTGGACATCTCCCTCAAATCTACCATTATTGTAATTCTCTTCCCCCTTCCTCAAGTGGACTGAATTGTGACGCCTTTCTCCTCCCCCGGTTTTCCTCCCATCCCATCTTCTCAGCTGTGTCTCCGTATAATATTAGCCAAAGCGATGCCACTCTGCTTAAGCCAAACTCCGTCTTTCATTCCCCCCTCCCCACACCGATTCATGCACGTGCGCATTTCAGCTCCCTTCCCTCGTTTTAGCCGTGCACTCGTTCGTTGAGGTCATCGAGTGGTGGGAACAGTACATTTAGCTATGGAAAGGCGTCAGACTCTACGCGGGTCGGGTCTCCATGCCCAGCCGGGCGCTTTGTCTCCGTACTGCTTCCGCTGTCTGTGTCCTCGCTGCGAGGTTAGTCTGTGTTGCCTCGGAACACAGGCGGTCAATTACGGTCGCGCTATTGATTGTAATGGTTCCAGCTAAGTAGGCTATGCTTGGTGTCTTGGTGGCTACAACTCACTAACAATAACGTTAGCATTTAAAAATCTGCTTAGATTTTGACTTTTGTTGTTGGCACTTATTATAGTTTATTTAGATCAGGAGCTTCTCCAGGCTTTGTATTTTTGGGGAGGAAAGGAACTTCTAGTCATAAATGAGTCCATAATAAATATACAAATATGTAAATACATACCGTGGGCTGCTTAAACCTTCCGCCAAATTTTAAAACAGAAATAATATTAAATAAATAAATAAATTTCCCGTTTATATTCCGAAACGACCAAACGGTCAGAGGAGTTCACAAGATAGACAGAATACAAGAAACAGCACCACCACTTTGCTTATTGGAGGCTTCAAGTGGTGAAACCCATGTTTAGTCTCTAGAGCAAAGTTTCCGGCATCCCACCCCCTCTTACTTCTCCTTCAACCCATGCACAGTACTAAGTACTATAGGTTTTGATACCTTTCGTGTTTGGGGTTTTCATAAAAAAAAAAAAAAAAGAATCCTGGTCACTCAGGGCACGTGTACTTATGCACCCGCGCGCCTGACCACTTGGCTACGGCAATAAGTTGTGGCCCACATCATTAAGTGTAAACCAAGAGGTAGTAAAATATCAAATTATATGCGGATAAAATAGTGTCTATCCCATTCCCCTCCCATAGTGGGAGATATGTAGCGAGGAAAATTTGGATTAACAAAAAAACATAGATTTCCGCGAAATAGAAAAACATCTTTCCCGTAAATTTGAATCTTTTTGTGACGTGTTACATGTAATACACGTGTTTGATATTCTTTCGTTTCTGTCACTTCAAATGCTATTTTCCCTCCTTTCGATAGTAAATAATGCTGTTTACGAACGAGCTTCGAGAAGTTACATAATTAGAACCTCGGGTTCAAAGGATTTCGATGCTTCTGCTTTAGATACTTGCCATATAGGTGTATTATGGTTAATTTTTTAGTAGCAGTAGAAATATGCATTCAAAATCATTACTTGTCACGAAAATATGTGCTTTTTGGCATTATGGTGCGTGAATGTATTGTATCGTGGTTCACCTGGTGGAAGTTTAAAACTCTAATTGGATTGGTGTGAATTTTGTGCTTACTTCGTATTGAATATTATGTAAGGTAATGGTTTCCACCTATGCGCGTTGTCCAGGATACGGGGGTGGGGTGATATGAGATGGTTTAAGCATAAAAAAATGAAATAGACCAATTTTTGTAATTTAAAATATCAGGTTTTTTTTATTATGTAGGATTAAAAAAACACACACGTACCTCTGTTGGAAGTCGACCAATTTGATCACGGCGTTAAAAAAAAAAAAAAAAAAAAAAAAAACTCTGCCGAGACGGGATTCTAACCGAGATTATTTATTTATTTATTATTGTTATATATTTTTTTAATTGTCTGTTACCATGTCAGTAATTGGTTGTTGTGAATAGTCTATTGAGCCTACCGCAAGGCTGGATTTACCCAGTTGCAGTTGCTCCAAGGTCATGCTGAGTCTGTCAATTACTTTTGACAGACTACCTAAATCTGGCATTGGCCTTTCGGAATCAAAAGTGGCCAATGCTGTGAAGAGATCGAAGAGAGAGAGAGAGAAAAAATCATGCTCTACTCGGAAGAATAGCTATCACGGAATTTTCACACCGTGGCTGAGTTAGTCAGCTTCTAGTGAGGGTTGCTAGATTTCTCATCTTGTGAGGTATGCAATCGAAACGTAGGTAGTATGGACTTATGACCTTAGTTGCAAATTATAAGTAACGTAAACAATACAGTACTACAAAAAAATATATAATAAATAAATAAAAAACTGGTATCGGAGTGTCAACGTGCGCTTCGTTGCCCACCGTCTTATTTTTCAGGGGTGAACTGCAAGGAAAAATCTCCTACAGAACAATTACCCAAACTTAACCCTCAGACGTAACAGTCAGGTTTGGTTTTAGAGAAACCCAAAGAACCCTTAATTACCATAGGCGTTGTCCTAAACAAGTTCAGAAGGGGAAGCATCATGGGATCGCATCTGGTGGGTCTTTTGTTAGTTGTAGTCTCTAAAATCATCAATGCCGTGCTGTACACATGCATTTTCCAGTTTTGTGTAACTTGGCTTTATCATGTTTCAACACGATAATCTTCCGCCCCATAAAGCCAGACTTGTTGCTAAATAAAATTTGATTCTACAGTTGGCCTGGTTGAAAGGCTTTTGAGAAGGCTCATTGATGTCATTAAAATCAACAGATAAACCTCATGATATTAATTTCTCTAACAAAAAAAACCCATTTTCTTTACCACCGTTGGCATCCTAATATTTTTGCATGGATATTTAATGTATAACTGGACGTTTAGTGCATTCCAGAAGTTCTGGTATGAACAGAACTGCTCAGTAAATGGAACTACACCGGTGAAAGCAAAAAATATAGAGAGCGGATTGATTCGGTGGAAGATTTCTTCATTCAGATTTGGAGAAAGCCGTAAAACGCCGCTATAATCTCATTAAGGAATTGAACCACGTTACATTAAGTTTAGTTACATTAAGATTGGACTAGCATTTATAAACATGGAATAGGTCTCCGTATATTAGCTGAAAGACTTACACGAAACTATGAAATATGCACAGGTTTAGTCCTAACCAGCTCGTCAACTGGTGATTCAGTATGCTCCTCTAGCAATATTAACTCCAGATTATTCCTTTCAGTGCTGGGGCGCCTCCGTAGCCAGGTGGGAAGGAGCAAGTAGTGCGTATCACATGCTTCTTGATTAGACCGGGGTTCGAGCCCGTCACCACCAAATACAGAAGATGCTGAAAGGTCAGGGAATGACTACCGCATATCCCGGAGCAATATGGCCTTAGTTGCTAATGCTCCTAAAAACCAAAACAACAACAACTTTCAGTGCTGAGCTTCGTAAACTACGATGTGAGGCAGCTTAATTTGGAGAGCGAAGTCAAGCAATATTAGTTCGCCATCATATACGAATCACTAGCGAAGTTACTGGTATGACCGGAAATGCATTAAAGTTATCAATCTCACTCAGAACTGATCTTAAAATGCATTGTGGTTCAACCCTTGAAAACTGGTGCCGACTCTCAACAGCGGTATTACGGAACACCGCCGGGCATGATATTACCCTTGATTCTGGAGCTTTCCCAGATTGCTTTAGGACAGGGTCTCCTCTCAAACTTTGGTCTCTCGAGTTACTCTTGGAGATAAGATATTATTCGCGGCACACCTAAAAAATTGCTACTGAACTGAATGGAGATTTCCGTAATCACGCGGCATACTAGGGTGCCAAAGCACAAAGTATAGGAACTGTTGGGAGTAAAATTATATACTTTTAAGACGCTCCCCGGGCCCAGACGGATGATACAAATAAGTTGAGGTTCATTGAAGTCAAATGTCCATTTGAACTTCTTAATGACTACTGGGTATCTGGAGATGCAACAAGTTTCTGGAACAACAAAACGGTGTTAATTTCTACACTATTTCGCTGTTCCATTAAAACTTATTTGCGTAAACTTGATTTTCACAATGCGCAACCAAAGTCAGTTTGGCTTCCATTACTGTATTTTTATTCTCTTTGAAAATATATAATTAGCGAATATTCATATTTGTTCGTCCACAAAGCTGTAGGACAGTGTGCGCACATAAAGTTCCCTCAAACTTGTGGATATTTTTATGTGTGCGCATCTTCCGTGTTGTGTGGGAGTATTTACTACCGCATGCTGCAGTCTGCTCATCCCGTTCGTTGAGCTCTGTGGAGACATGTCTCTACAAGTCCGTGCATTCATCATCATCACTTTGCCATCGGCCTACCAGTGTGACCACTTACCACCAACCCAAATAACTTGTTAACACCGGTGTTAAGCCTAATTGCCGTTCAGACGACCGGATAAACGCATTCGTAGCCTCGCTTGGTAATATAAGAAGATTGCGTGATGTGTGGCAATCCGTTCCCTTCTCTTAGCATGTAGCTGAGTCACCTGGCAAACTATTGATCCAATATCGGTCTGTTTGCGTGCTTCGAGATGGCCCATCTCGTCTAGCCAGTAAACGGCAGCGCCACCTAACAGTATATTCTTTGGGGTAATCTCTTTGTGTGTGCTCGAGGGAGAGAGGAAGAAGAAAGAGTTCATTCCTGTCCATTTCGCTCAGTCTTTTTGGTCGCGTCTTTTATTTTCCTATACCATGTTCCCCCCCCCCCCCTTTCCCTCGTACATTTCCTTGATCTTTTTTGTTCGTTTGTGTTTCACCGATACTCTCTCTTTTGTTCTTCTTCTGATATTTTCTCTTCACTCCTTCCTCTTGTGACATTTTCTTTTCGGCAAGTCTTCGGTGGGAGGAGCAAACATCTTCAAAAGAAGTGCTCATTACCTTCTCGTACAAATGTTAGTTCACATGAAAGTCAGCTTACGAAGGTCGACAATTTAGATTTGATCGCTAGTTTACCCTCACCGGTGTCATCTTCTGGATCCACGGATTGCCTTATCCGTATAAAACACACTTTACTCGCACAACTACTGGTGTGCTTTTGTTGTGGACCAGAAGTTTTTCCAGACTTTCGCCACACCCTGATGCATTCTGGGAGAGCTTCTGTGCCAAACCCGTTCGTGAGGTAGTCAGGCGGGTCTATCTTCGCCACTGTTCATCGCTCCAAGGCCCTTTGAAACCTGCCAGTGACCTTGTATCAGTATTTCTACCCCCTTCCATCCTCTTTTTCCCTTTGCTGATGAAAACGGTAAACGGCCGAGAAAGGCAATCCACCAAGTGGAACAAAATCCAATCCCAGACTAATAACCCCTCAAACAACTTATTCGCCCATTGCAAAGTAAATGACACGCACTACAAATCGTTTTCAATGCATATATCGTTGCACATCGGGATTCGTGATATTCACTTGCTTTGCCATTGTTCCTTCAAGCGACAAGTTAAACACGTCATGAATCCAGCATTGTTCACATTCAGATTGTCGAAACGAGCGCCATTGTTAGAATGTCCCACGAGTATGCACTAGTTTTGATTATTGGGATGGAAGGGATTACTTGTAGTGTAAAAAAAGCAGATGAAAAGTTTACGAATAGATTTCTGTTTAATATTTTAGTACATAAGCCGTTTATTATATGCTGTCGTATCCTATATGTATTGGAATACCTCACCCTTTGGAAATAATGGTTAACACCAGAGTTCACATGGCAGGTGTCTTTGTGATCAGCACAAGCGAGCATTGTTCCTCCAACCGCGTGGAAAAGGCCTGGGTTTGAATCCCGCGTTGACAAGAGCTAGGAATTTTAATTTATCCTAAAATTTTGGCTTGCTGCTTTAGCGATGTCCATGTGTCCAATTCACTGATTTGTATTTAGATGAATCATTTGCTTTCTCAGTCATAAATACCAGTAGGTTTCATTCCTTTTCGTTGTTATCTGTTACACGGACTCATAAAAAGGTCTCCAGTAATGAATGTAATTGTAATAAATGAAGTTGTCAGACTTGTACCAGTACATTTACTTCCCGACATTACACTTACATAATAATGAGTAGGGTCCCCTTTAGCCCTGGGTTTATCGTGGAATTGATTCAACGAGGTGTCGAAAGCGTGCCACAGGGATGCTGATCCACGTTGAATCAAGTGTTTCCCACAGATGTAAATTGTTTGTTGCGGATCTCTAATCCGAAGAGCTCGTTCCACTTCATTCCACAGGTGGTCAGTTGGATTCAGAATTCGCTCTCATATTCCTGGAACCAGTTCTGTACAATACTGGCCTTGTGACATGACACGTTATCCTGCTGGAAGAGGTAAGGTAAGCAGCAGCCATTATCAATCCACTGCAGAATGGAAACCTCCTCAACGATTCATGTTGAGGGAAATGGACCATAATCTGTCACGCTGATTCAGTGCGGATTGGCAAATCGATCGAATTTAGCAGTCAGGGACTTGAACCCCGATCTACTCAAAGAGCGTATGCTACTGCACTCCCGCTCCTGACCACTCTGACCTGCTGCTCGCTACGGAGGCTGGAAGAACTCATTCCCAAATTAGATGAATGCACCTGTTCAGAAACAATTTTCGGATAACCTATGTTAGAGCCTTGCGCGGGTACATTGTGTTATACTCATACCCATAGTAACCGGAACCGCACTGTTTGTACTCGTAAAACAAAAAAAAAGAAAAAAAAAAGATGTTAAGAAAATTTGTCTTAATTTTTATATATGTGAGTATTAATGTAATAGATTGCTGGATCAACAATATTGACGTTTTTTTTATTGCATATAATACAAAAAAAAAACCAAAAAAAAAACCCAAAATACAAATAAATGTAAAAAAAAGTACTAAACTACATTCATAGCATCATATATAGGTATTATACTAAATTTTTGAAATTACTGTGGTAAATTAAATTCAAAAACCTCAACCCGACTCGCTTGCGTTTACCGCACCCGATGCAGAACTCTGCGATATACATATGTTACTCCACTGGTATCAAGGGTCCCAACGTTCGTCACTGAATCACTCCCTCCACCGCCTACATTGTTCACACCTGACAGGATGGGTCCATGGACGCATGCTGTTTTCACCATATTCTGATCCTATCATCAGCAGCATGAAACAGCAGCAGTTGGGATTCTTCCTACCTGTCAACGCTTTTCTAAACTTCCACTGTCCAGTGTTGGTATTCCTAAGTCCACTGTAACCGTACTTTTTTGGCTTACAGGAGTGGAACCCAGTTCGGTCGTCGCTTGATACTCCCATCTGTGATAAGATACGACGAATTGTGCTTTCTGAAAATTTTTTTTGGTTACCACAGTTGTACAGCGTTGTTATTGGACTGACTGTGGCCTTTCTGTTACCCTGCACAAGTCTTGTCAGCCTCCGTTTACCTTTCGCATCAACGAGCTGTTTCCTACCATGATTATTGGACCAAATTCGCTACACTCGAGACCCAGTGGTACGTGAAAACCCTAGCAGGACTGTAGTTTCCGAAATAGTATACTCCTATCCACTTGTCTGGCACCGGCTACCGTTCCACGTTCATCGTCACTTAAATCTCTCAGTGGACGTATTGCCCATACGCCCACTGAATTTTGCACATATAGTATCACAACCTCTGCCTACTTGTTTTGCCTTTGATCTGAGGAATTAACGGGGCTGGACCTTTCATCCCTTAGCCAACGAGTCGCTTCCTTAAAATATAATTCTTAAAATAATGTGAGACGATTTATTTTTAATGACAAAATAAACATTCAATAAACAACTGCAAAATGTGACTATGTTGTTATTGGGTTTTTAGGTCATCAGCAACTTAGGCCAGATTGCGCCATGTATAATATGATCGAAAGAGCAATAAAGCTCAATATGTCCTAATGTTATTATAAACTATAAAAGAAACCTCAAAAAAAAAAGAGAGAGAGAGAGAAAAGAAAGGGGGGGGGGGGAGGCACGATTAAAGTAAGCTCAGGCAAATCAGTAAGTTGACAGTGGAGGATTGAAAAAGCGCTTCCTGGTCTGTCGAATCCTGTTTCACACTGCTGGCGAGGGCAGAATACGGCTAAAACAGCGTAAATCCATGGACCCATCCCCCTCTCGGCCCAGATTAAATACAGGGTATTTCGAAACTGTGTATAAAAAAAAAGTGAATGCACTCATTGAGTCAAAATTGCAGGGAATCAAAATCCAATAGTTGTGGAGTTTTCAGTGGCTAAAATTACAAAAAATAATAAGTATACGCAAACATGCACCTAGTATGATTAAATATTTTACTAGATACAGGGCTTGTTATTTAAAACTGAAACAGCCATAGCTCAGACGAATGTTAACACGTAGGGCATCTATTGAGCTGTGTGTACTATGTCTCTACAAGTGCGTTTACGTGCCGATTTGCATGTGCACTTTGAAAATGCGTATAACTAACTCTTGGTAAATTTCTACTGTCTACGCCAGCGATCGGCTAACTGCAGTTCCGATTGAAGAGATGAAGCCTTTAAGTATTTCGATGGGATTCGAACCCAGAATTCTCTAAACAGGTGATCAAACCATACTCTTCTGCTGGCGGCTCCATCTTTTTCTTCTTTTTTCCGCCTTATTTTGTATTCAGTAATACATTCCAGAATTCATTTCACATACTTTTTGGAACGTTATGAATGTGTATATGTAATATTTAAGATTTACTTCTCTACCTGAATTGGAGGGGGGTGGGTGAGGAGTATAGAAGTTTACAAATTTAACTACATCTTTCTCTATCTCCAATAATCTTTCTCTTCGTCATATTCCTGCCATGGTATGGTTGGGGGGAAGGGAATGTTTCTTGAAAGCTGATTCCAGTGCTGAAAGTGGCCACCGGTGCTGAATAATTCTGGATAGAACTGTGGTTTTAAACTGCTGCTGGCTGTATATGGGAAAATATATCGACTGCAAAATCCAAATTATTTTAAATTCATTTTAACCTTCAAAAGTCGAATTTATTCTGTTTTATTTTGAAGAGAAGAGTTCCTCAGAATATTAATAATAATAACTGTTGATTCTCTGGCACAACCACTAGGCCAGAGGAGAATTTACAATTAATTGATAATTTGGACACCGAATATAATCGTTAACCGTGTTTGGCAGTCATGCAATTTTGAACCACTGGTCACTGATCGTGTGTGCTTCTGAACTCTTGCTTTGATCATTTAAGTGGGTTCCAGCAAATCTTTAGGATAGAATACTGGAGACTAATAAGAGAGAGTTATTCTTTCCTGTAGAAACGCTGAAATTTTGAATATTGTCAAAATTATTCAACACCTTTACAATAAGGGAAGGAAAGGAAGTAGTACAACTTGCCTTCTTCCATAAACAAATCTGAATTTGAATATTGTGTAGAATTTCAGGTTTCATCCTGAAATTCTAAACAATATTCTAAATATATAAAAGTAATCATGTTTATTTACTTTATATTGATTTTGAAATTCAATGCATACTTACGTTTCGAGTACTCTGCACTAACCTATCATTTCATAAAAATAACATTCATTTAAATGGCCACCATTTTCACGTATGCCTAAAATGAACTAGGCGTATCATGAGCTATTCACTGAATGTGTCAGTGGACATGGAAGTGGTAGTCCTCTATATGTCTTACTTTTCATGCAGCGACATGTTCAAGGAAGATTGTGAAATTCTGGGAATAGCTGGAAAAGGTTTTTCTTGCTTTCTGATCAGCTGTTAATGGAATGATGATAAACATTTTGTCTTTGAGTATCCTTTTCGCGAATCTGACTGCAAAGATGGCCAAAGCAGTCCATCACCACAAACTTCACAGAAATCTGTTTACGAACACTGCATAAAAATGTTTACTGCAGTGCCTATTGTTTGAGGCTCTATAGAATGTTGCTGCCCTTGAGAAAATGAAATTCTTTTGCAAGACTTCATCTAAACTTTATAACTGGTTGCTTTTAATGAAACCAGAGTGACCAGATCGAAGAGAAAGGGCACACAACACTGCAACTAATTGAGAGTATAGAGACTGTCCGGCGATGTTTTTGGATTTCTTTTTAAGCCCATAAAGGAGTAGCATTTTTACACACGTAACCGTGTATATCGGTTTCTTAATCGGTAGTACATGGATTCTGTCAAAAATTCACCACCAAATACTTCTTGGTAATATCAGTGGATTTCGCCCGGACCCTTTGACTTACTCTAGTGGCCAAGTATATTACAAAGACTCAGAGAAGCTAGCGTTCCAGCAAATCTTTACAGCTGCATACAGGACTCTGCACAACAGAAGTGTTACAGTCAGAAATGCCTATCGACATGTCTACAGAGGCTGCCCCAGCGCTCTGTCCTTGGCCCGTTCCTATGGAATGTGGTCATGGATGAGTTCCTGAACCTAGACCTGGGGGATGTTTCCACCCAAGCCTTCGCAGACGACCTGATTCTGACAGTCACTGGAAACTCCAGAGCTTCCCTGGAAACAACAGCCAATGAAGCCCTTAGAAAGCTACAAAAATGGCCACACTCCATATATCCCCTGAGAAAACTACTTCAGTTCTACTCAGAGGAGCCCTTCAAATAAGTAGGCCGCCGCAGATTAAAATTTCTGGTAGAACCATCAATCTGGCAACTGAGATGAAGTACCTTGGAGTAATTCTCGAGCCCAAGCTCACGTTTTACGCGCATCTAGAATACCTTAATCGCGATAGGCCTCCGTAGCCTAGTGGTCAGACGCGCGGGTGCATAAGTACACGTGCCTTGAGTGATCGGGGTTCAAGCCCGTGACTACTGAATACGGTGCTGTTTCTTGTATTCTGTCTATCTTGTGAACTCCTCTGACCGTTTGGTCGTCCCGGAGTATAAACAGAAAATTTATTTATTTATGTCAGGAACTACACCGCAATGCTAGCGAATATCAGCAGGTCTGACTGGGGCCTAAATCGCCGCTCACAGCAAATGCTATACAAAGCTGTATTTATTCCCACTATAACCTACTGTGCAGGTGTCTGGTATCATCGTGCACTCACTGTTCGTAACCAAACGAAGCTCACCTCCATTCAGCGTAATATCCTTCTCACTATCAACCTTGCCTGCTGCACGGCACGCAACCCAGCGATCCAAGTCTTGGCAGGAGTTCTCCTTCTGGACCTGCAGGTAATTCGCAAAGGCGTGTACTACCGGCTCGCAAAGGGACTCCCTACTACAATCCTGGATTTCACTACAAACCCAGCAAATACCATCAAAGAAGAAGAAAAAAAAAAAAAAAACGTCTTGCAGTCCACCTTAACGCTTGGCAAAACAGATGGAATACCACCCCTAAAGGCTCCATCACTAAAAAATTCTTACCTCAAATAGCCCAGATCTACCCTAAAGCTCCAGCATGATACAGCCCAGGTTTATAGACCACTTTCCTGATTACAGGCCATGGATCCATAAATCACAAACTTGCCTCTATGAACATCGTGGATGACCCTCGCTGTCTTTGTGGTGAAAACGAAGACTGGGATCACCTATTCTATGTTTTTTTTTTATTAAAACTCAACGAGGACATGCGAACGTTGCTCATAACAAAAATACATGCCTTGACTCAAGGAAATGAATATTTTCTGATCAATGAGTAAGACCAGTACCACGCTTTCTCTGCCTTCGCCCATGATCTCTTCACCAGAACAAGATCACTGGTACAGCGTCCTGGAACTAATGCACATTGATCAACACCCTTTTCTCATATACTGAACATCTCCACCTCAGATTCGTCCAGATTCGACTGTCTTAACCCAACTGTGAACATGTTCACCTCTATTGTGACCACTTCTAGATATTGGACTTGACACTCAGGTCGCTTGAATTGTTTCATCCGTGTCTCTCTTGATACGTGACTGTCTTCCCACCCTCTCGAGGGCCCTCTTCTTCCACTTTCCGCTTAGGTGGGAGAAATTCCACCCAACCTGCGAGGAGGATGCCTTCCCTTACATCCTCTGTCGCTCTGTGTATACCTCCTTTCCTTTACTCTCTCCAGTACACCCTGTACCTTATATCTTTTTTTTTTTTTTTTTTACTTGGTCTCTTTTCAGGAAGCGCAGGCGACCTGGAAGAGACTAGCCAAAGAATTATGGGAAGACTGGCTACCTCCTAGTGGTATGTGGGGTCCCATCAGGGGCCCTGCGGCCAAAAGACAGGACACCCAACAGAACCCAGCACAATACTTCATTTACGACACATAATACTTTCTAGCTTTCACAGTAATACTGTTTGTCTCCACAGAGTTTATATGGCGCAGATGTGGGAAACCACCGGAGGCTCCTTTCCCCCGACACTATGCACACTATATGACTTAATTTTTTCCGGTCCGCAGATATTAGGAAAAAGTTGTACACTTAGACCTTCATAATGGATTTTAAACACTCATGGAATTTACTGTTCGAGCTCGAAAGTTTGGCAGCACTGGTGTAAGTGGAAATAAATTTCATTATAAATAGTATATCCGCTTTAAACGCATTTCTTTTCCCATGTTATTTAAATTGTGGGCTGAAATGTGGGCATGGGAAGAGGAGGAAGAAGGGAACAGTTAACCGAGACCTACTTAATTGGTAAATGGCTACATGGAAGGTAAACGAAATAATCTTTGTGAGGTTGAACAGGAGTTTGTTGTATAGGAGCATATTAATTTATGATTGGGCCTGATTGTCAAAAAGAAGTTAGAAAAGTGGAAGTCTTGCGTTTAGCTCGCTGATTATGATTTCTGTCCTTCCTACACCACTTGGAAAAGGTCTCCTTTCAAACCCCATCCGGATGGGAGTATTTTTTTAATCATGTCAAGGGGGTCAGTTTCGAGCGAGGATCACGTCGTTTCCTTTTTTTTTTTATCTCTGTAAACTTGGATTTTTCATCCAGCAAAACAGTGAAATCAGCCACAGAATGCACATAATTTAAAGACAGTAATATCAACCCCCTCATGTTGTCATGGCACCATTATTAAAAAAAAAAAAAAAAAAAAAACAAACCAGAACACAGATTTCCCCCCACACTGCTCAAGGCAGAGACTTCCGATGGGGAGAGGTGCATAACATTAGATACGTTTACCACACTCCTAGGAGGAAAATTTCTTGTTACTTTAGTCGTGCTTAAATTGATGGTGCAATCAGGATTGCCTCTCTCCATTCATCGAAGAAATATGATGTATATTAGCAACCGATCAGTGTAAAAACCGCAAGAAAACAAAATAATAATAATAAAGCCAAATAGATATCCACAGTTATTATATTGAGTTATAAAGATCTATCCTCTTCTATTTTCATAAGTCATAATCACAAACTGACATATTCTTCACAAGCCTTAATATCAAGGCTTTAATAATAAATCTCATTCAGGTGATGATAAATCTCAGTCGTTTAGAACAGTACTTCTCTAACTATATGTGGTGACGGACCAGTTTCTCTCATTTACCCGTACTCTTGTAAAATAAAAATCTTCGGAGCCGGTAACGTCCACGACCAATTTCTAATTCGTTGCGGATCCGTAACAAACAGTTCGCACCGGCACCGGCCCGCGGACCACACTTTGAGTAGCACTGGTTTAGAAGACAAGTCACAGCATATTGTAAGGATCTGGGGAAGGCCAAAATGGTTCAGTTAGTCTCCGTAAAATATCCAAGATATGCTCAATTAAATTCGAATCCGGCAGTCTGGCTGGTCACTTCATCCCTATGTGGAGGAGCATTGTCATCCGTGAAAATGAATTGGGGAAGATGACGCCTATGAAAAGCTTAACATGGCGCTCAGAGATCTCGTCCTCTATACTTTTGAGCAATAAAGATGTCTTCCTGAAATCTGAAGAAATCGTGTGACTTTCCATCATGATGCTCCTCCAAACCTCTGCCACAGCAATGGTCCCTTTCTTTGATTCTTGAGGGATTCAATTGTGTTCCACGTTCCTTCTAGACCAGAGCACGTCGAAAATCGTATTCAAGACAATCTTGATTCATCTGTGAAGTGAACTTTGCCCAGAGGTATTGAGAGCCAAACCGGCCCACATGGCAAACAGCATTTCCTATACTGTATTATAGTCGTCCGAATCCGGAGTAAGTAATTCGTTTTCCCCACAGCTTCGACACTCCTGCATTGGCCCGTCGGTCTTGTTCCGTAGACGATGTTGTTTGCATGAAGTCAGTTGGACACTTCTGAGAGAATGGAGATGAGGACTGAGAAGAACATAGTTTGTCGTCTCGCTTAGACCCCCCCCTTTCTTGCAATTTGCTTTACAATTGCCTTGGAGTATTGACTGCTGTGGCCTGCGCCAGCTTGACAGAAAAAGTGCCGTCTGGTCTGCAATTCATTACATGTTAGGGACATATAGTGGTCATCCCGGAACGTTGAAACGCTTGACCCTTCCTTGCTAATTGATTACTATTGACCTTTGATGGTACCCAAATCAAAATTAAACTTAATTGTACATAGACAAAAACATGTATTAAGGCAGAAGAAACATTCCTTAAGAAGTTACGCAGCTAGTTATAAACAATCGACTCCATAACCTTTGCCAGTTAATTTATGACATAGTGGCATAGTCTTTGGGTAAGGCGCCACCTGTGGTTTCTCACTTCTGCGCCATCAGTACTCTTGTGATGTATACAGAACTCTGTAAAAGCTAGAAAAAATGTAGTGTGTTGTATGTGAAACGTTTTGTGTTGGGGTCTGTTGTAATGTTCTGGCTTCTTAGCCGCAGGGCCCCTAGTGGGACTCCACATTGCCCGTCACCACCACTGGGAAGTGAGCCAGGCTTCCCCAGTACTCTGGCTGCTCTCCGTTAGGGGTAGCCTGAGCTTGCTGACGGAGAAGAAAAAAAAAAAAAAAAAGTGAGATTGAGTGGAGAAGATAGTACGAGAAGTGGAATCAAAGTGAGAACAAGGAGAAGCTTGAGGAAGAAAGTTATCCTCCAGCGGAGCAAAGAGGTTAGAGGGAGAAGTGGGAATCACCCCTGGCATTGGAAGCCCACCCATTGCCAGAGTAAGGAAGACAGTTTGCAAAACAAGGGAGGCCTGCAAAGGAGAGCGCCATGTTGTCATACCACATCTAGCAAGCCAAATTTCAGCTGCAGCCGACCAATCCAAAGGTAATCAGGTACAAAAAAAAAAAAAAAAAAAAAAAAAAAGTGCGAAGTGTTAGTGTCATCAGTTGGGTTGTCCTGGAATTGGTAATGTGTGCCTCAAGTGGGTAGTAAGTCTTCTCTGGAATACATCTTGGGCGAACTCAGTGAGAGATATATAGAAGTTTTCTTCCGTGAGAAAAAGGTGCTCAGAATTTCAGGGATTTTCCTGTATCTTCGTGAATAGTCTTACTGCGGACAGAGGTACCTGACATGTTCCCAGTTTTTTTTCATGGCCAGAGAGACAGAATGGGTTTTCTTCAATTCCAAGCGTGGTTAATTTATGTCTAAATGGGCCATGCCCTCTAAGCAGGAAGGTGACTTGGAGACCTGGAGCAAACCAGGGAGGAGGCTTTGGGTATGTCAGTGTTAGTTGGAATAAATTTTTTGGTAACAGCACCTTTTGTTGTCGAATTCCACTGATCTTGCCATATTTCACGTGGTTCTATCTCAAGTCTGCTATCCTTCTCTTTTCATGTTTTGGGTCATTTACCATATCAAGCTGAATGCCAGCGACTGTGCAAGGGATCCTTTTTCTGAGTTTATGATGTAGTCCGTTCTTGATGACTTCAAGGTAGAGGGGCATACAGCCAGCCAGGACCTGGAGAGCGGAGGTGTTTATGGTGCAACAAGCTCTTGTGATGGTTAAAAGGATAGAGCATTGGACAGAATCCAGTTTTCTGTGATTTCTGTCAAGGATAACTCTGTGGCACCACACAGCTGCACCGTAACAATCTATGGGAAGGAAGATAGGTCTGTAGGTGAGAGAGAGAGAGAGAGAGAGAGAGAGAGAGAGAGAGAGAGAGAGAGAGAGAGAGAGAGAGAGAGGGCGGGCCCTCCGTTTAAGCTCCCAGTCTGCTTGGCTGATGCGTGTAATCATGGCTGTGTACTTCCTTATCTTAGAGGATAGGGAAGTACACAGGTACTTCCTTATCTTATCTTAGGTACTGCAAGTGTGGAAAAATGTTAGCTTTGCATCTCTCAAGATTCTGAGGTATTTAATCTCGGAGTAGAGCCTGATTGGCCTGTTTGCAATCTTGATTGTTGGAGGTCTTGAAATCTGCAAGGTTCCCTTAATCAGGATTGACTTGGTCTTTTTTTCCGGAAATGGGGAGTCAATGTAAGGCAGTGAAGTCCTGTAGTTTTCTATTTCCATGGTTGGATCTGGATTCCAGCTGTGCCCTAGTCTCAGCATGGACTATCAGGATGAGGTCATCAGCAAATGCCATAGAGAAGGCTTGCTCGAGGTCCATCCCCAGGAATTTTTCCAATACAATGGACCAGAAGAATGATCCCAGGAGAGAGCCCTAAGGGCAGCCCTGTGAAACTTGCCTGGTGAAGCGCTGAAACTTTGCAGCAACAGTAATCTTTCTGTAGGTTACGTATGATTGTATGATTTTTGTATAAGCTGTGTGGGACGGTGACCTGACGGAGCCTCCTAAGGATGCTGGGCCACCATGTCCTATCGATTTAAGGTGAGCATTCTTCCAGGTTGAAGGGAACTCACCATACTCGAGGCATCTATTGAAGGTGGCGAGCAGCTGCAGAGGATAGTACTCTGCAAATTTTTTAATGATATCTACTTCCAGTAGGTTCTTCAACGTTGTCTGAGGAGTAGTCATTGTTCATGGTGGCAATTTCGTTTTGGTCACTGTGATTGGGAAAGAGCATGTTTAAAATATTTTCAACTGAGTCTTTCCAAGTCATGGTAGTAGTTCCATCAGGTTTTGTAATTGCATTTAAAGAACCCCTTTGGGGAGCTTAATCATGACAGTGCGGTTCACGAGTCACCAGGGGTTATTATTTCCCGCAGTAGTTACTAATTGTTTCCAGGAGGCTCTTTTGCTTTTTCATATTGTCTCAGTATATGTATTTTTACAGACTATATCCATTGGCAATATCCACTTCTGTCTGGGGTAGTGTGTCGAGAGCTCTTTGGAATTCCTTTCTGGAACGGTGGACAGCCTTTCTGAGATTATCCAGCTCCACATTCCACAAAGAAGCTGCGTTAGTTGAAGGGCTTAATTTTAGGGATGGATTCAGTGCATGCTTCGTGAATGATTTTGGTTAGTGTTGCAATGCATTATTTTGATAAGAGGAGTATCTTCAGATAGTTTTCTGTTGAGGGCTTCGTGCAAGAGAGTCCAGTTAGCTTTCTTCGTGCAAAAGCGAACAGTATCCTGCTGCATAGGTGGAGCTCTGTCAACAGTCCGACCAAGAGAGAAGGTGATGGCTCGATGGTCGGACGTTGTCCAGGTTTCCTGAACTTTTCCATTTGGCAAATTTTGGGCCTATTGAAGCGGTGGCCAAAGTGATGTCTATTGTACTCTCCCAAAGTGTGGAGCTAAAGGTAGGGAGATTTCCAGGCCGATTGAGTACTTGAAGATTTACTGCTGTGATGAAATTTCCGAGGTCCTCGCTGCTACGTGTCCCAGTCCGGTCAGGCGTGGTACTGTGTCAAATTTGAGAACGAAAGTTAGCATCCATAGCGACAAGAATTTTAGATCCAGGGAGAGTATCCAGAGCTGTCTGATGAAGATTCGTTACTATAGCGATGTCGGCATCCAGTCCAGAATACACCGAAAGCACGTGCGGGTGTCCCGAGGCTGTGGAAAGTTCAGCGCAGGCACTGATAGAAGTGCAGAGGGATGTTATCTTAGTAACAGTTATTTCAGTATTTTTGCCCGCTATTGCAACCCACGGGGTTTCAGTTGTGCGACGGATTATTCTGTAGTAGGAGGAGGTGTATCCAATTACATTGCCATTATATGTATAAGAATTACGTCAATTTTTTCTTCTGCTTAATGCTTGAGCTGGTCAACTACTATTTTTGCGCGTTGCGCGTTAATTTGAAGAAAATTTAATCTCTGGGTATGTTCTGTTTCTAGGGTGTCTACCCATAGTTAGTTTTATTTTGGTAAGTATTCTTGGCTTTGATATAGGTGATACAGGCTGGATCTTTGATGGAGTGGTCGTGGCAGCTTGTTGCTCTTGCAATTTGCACAACTAGCAGATTGGTCTTTGTTAGGGCATGTGCTGAATTCATGTCCGTGTTGGGCACACTGGCCGCAAATTGACTGACGCTGTTTACACGTATGCGACATGTGTCCAAACTTTAGGCATTTGAAACACTTTGGGCCTGGGACATGTTCTTTAAACCGATGGCAACCCCAGCCCACAAAGACTCTTTCCTGTTAGGTAAAAATGCGCCAAGCGTCTAGAGATAGTTCGACGATCCAGTTTGCTGTTGAAGGCGAACTAGTTTTGGTACAGCACTTTGTAATAAGATGCTGGTCTGTGTGCTCCTCACTCAGGTGGGGGTGGAGGTTTTTATAGTATAATTCTTCTTTTAGGTCTATTTTTTGGGAATGATTGTTTTATCAATGCCAAACAGCACGATTGATGGTCCCTTACGTTTGGGCACTTCTGCTTTTACACCGATTGAAGTGATGCTTTGGTTCTGCAAAATAGAAATTGCCTCCTCCCCCTGTAGCTGTCTCTATGACAAGTCCGGGTAGGCGTGTCTTTCTCATACTCTTGATTTTTAAGGTCTTCATTTGCTCCTTAAGATTTGACGTGGCAGCATTTTTGACTGCTTCGCTTGTTTCTAGCTTCGACATATCTGTGAGCTTTACTAATACTACATGTGACTCTGGAGGTGTAGTTTCTGGTTTAGCGGCCTGGCAAATCTGTTCTTTAACAACAGCAGGTAGTGCTGGCTGTTCGCTCTTCAATGCCTCTGAATAGGAACGAGGACGTTGTAGCATTTCATTTTTCCATTTCGTGATGCCCATTTCGAGTTTAGCTGTCAGGTGCTCATTATCTGTGTGGAGTAATTCTGGAAAGATTCCGCGTCGGTCATTCCCATCCATCTCATTTGTATTTTCTTATGGTAGAGAACCCTCCTCATGACAGTGATCGGTCGCTGTTTACTGGATATGTCCTATATCTTAAAAACCAATACAACCAGTGCTTCCTCAGATCTTTTAGAATCGATCGGCAAAGAAAGTTGTAAAATGAGTTTTCAGAGTGACACTCATTTTTTAAAGCAAGGCTAATTGTTTCTTTTTTTGTAGTTATTCCACTACTATAGATGAGTGCAGTGTGGATTATCTGTACTGCAATTCCCGTAGTGTTGTTAACACTGCAGAAATTGGAGTACAGATAATCCACATGTCGTTGTTAACAAGTCAAATTTAGATGTCAAAATGACCATCGTGTATTTCGATCAGATCTAAAACTTTCCGAACATATCGCCAGATAGTTGGCATTGTCATCGGAATGGAGCCTCTGGATAATTAAATTTTGTGGGAGTATATCGTATGAGTACTCCTCTAGAACACTGACATGACATGTGAAGCATGTTAAGCTATCTGGCACGCTTCCTTAATGATCACTTAGGTCTGTTCATAACACTTTGACGCACGTGGTCTATGCTTTGTGTTGTTCCTAATGGAAGTAAAGCTTAACTTATCGCCCTGCAGCCTTTACATGAGACTTTTTTTTTTTTGTGAAAATTCGCAATACTTCGGCAAATAATCCGATCACTTGGAGTAGCGTTAATGCTGAACCTTCTACAATAAGACTAATTTTAAAATTCAACCCAGCAATAATTACCTTTTCATTTGGCCAACATTCCACAAACTTAAGGTTCTTTTCAACTTCATAGTGAATGCCCTCAGGATTGGATTACAGTCTAGGCTAGGGTCATGTTTTGTAAGACATATGGAATCCTGGAGGAGACCAAGTATTATAGAAGCCCTTTCCATTCGAAAATTTATTTACGTTTTTCTACATACACTATTTACGAGGGGCGTTTGAAAAGTTCCTGCCGTAAGGATGGTGGTAGTGTTAATTTCTGTACTTTAGCATAACACTCCATAAAGTATCTCACCAAGTTTCATGCAGTTTTAATACGTAATTTTTTTTTTTCTTTTGTTTTTTTAAATTATGGGTTTTGAAGTCAACAAAGTTGTGTGAATGAGGAAAGATGGAAAAAATCAGCCACCGTGCAGTCATTGAATATATGGGAAAAAAGGGACTAACGCCAAAGGCAATTCATGAGGATATGGTTACAACATTGGGGGAATGATGTCCCTTCCTATTTCATGATTAAGGAGTGGGCAGCACAATTTAAACAAGTGAGGGAAATCCTAAAAGATGACCTACGCTGTGGAAGAACCTGCAACGTCCATCACTCCAGAAGTTGTTGACAGTGTGCATGATTGACCATTGACATTTGGGTTTACTGTCAGCGTCTTGGCATCTCATCTTAAAGTGTGTACCACATAATAACAGAAGTTATTATTTGTCCGACACTTTGAAAAAGGTGTGTCAGCAAAATGGATCTAAAGTTTTTGACGGATCAAAGACGCATAAGAATTGTCAACTCAACTCAAGTGAACATTTATTCGTGTTCAGGCAGATCTAGCAAATTTCTTGTAACGTTTTGACTTGGGTCCATCACTTTCATCCAGAGACAAAAGAGCAATCCAAACGGTGGAAACCCAGCTCTTCTTCCCTTCAGTGAAATCCAAGTCGATTCCTTCCTTTGGCAATGTAATGACAAGGATTTTTAGAATGCTGATGTAGTGTTTCAGAAAGCCCAGACAATCACAGGGGTATGTTACGCAGAACTTGTAAGGCGTTTGCATGAAAACATCAAATGACAAGAAAAATTAGCAAAGGAATCTTGTTCCACCAGGACTACTCACCCACTCAGAAGTCTTTCATTGCTTTGGCTGCGCCATATGAGTTCGGCTTTGAAATCTTCCACCACCCACCATATTCATTAGATCTAGCACTATCGGACTTTAATCTGTTTCCTAAAAGTGTATTGACTCCAAAGGGGGACTACACTGAAAAGTAACATGTTACCAGACTCCTCAAATAAACCATTCATACTCAGGCCACGAACTTTTAAAATTCCCTCGTACTTCAGTTGTTTGAACTGTATTCCTTGTAATTCATGTTTATTCGGGCCAGTACTTCAGAGTGCTTTCTGAGGAGTTTCTTTTTCAATTTTCTGGTGTGATGTCGGCTTTCAGTTGGTTTATTGTCCGACCTTTTAAATATTCCCATAGAAAGAAAACTAGCAGCGGTAGCAGGGCTTCGGGGGAGGGTTGCGCTTAACTTCATTGTGACGTTCTATCCATCTCGTGATGTTTTCATCCAGCCACTGACTACACATACGAAATGGAGGGTCGCCCCCTCTTGTTGGAACTTGACACATCTAGCTGTTTATAAATGAGTCACCATAAGGTAAGTTCATACTTCAAAAAAAAAATATGGACTTACTGTTCATGAATTGGCTACCCACACACTTTAATCCATGGATTCGTTCGATGTCTGGCAGTCTCCTCGTTCTGCTGATAGTTAATTGCTGTAGACAGCCGACAAACCGGGACCACAGTTTCTTTTTTTTTTTTTTTTTTTTAACTACTTTTTTTTTTTTTTTTTTTAACTACTTTTTTTTTTTTTTTTCTTTTGTGTATGTGAATGGATTCAGATCGGCAGTATGCTTTCCCATCACCGAAACACATGTCCGAAAGAACATTCGGGTTCTGTATGTGTTTGTATTGCACTTGATATATTTTTTAACGTGTGGGGAATTTGCACTCTGCTTATATACAACTGTGGCGATCTTAATCCAACACTGATCAACCAGCTCTCTTAAATAATTTTCCATCTCTTCACATTTCAATAAGCCCTATGAAACGGAACTAAAATGTTCAATGGCTTGTTTTTGAGTTAAGGTCATTATATTTGAAGTCTTATACGCTACAGTGGTATGTGATGGCTTCTGTGGATGTTGTAAAAGAGCTTTTATCAATCCACGAGAACGAGATTTCTGTTTAAGGAGCAACTTAATATACTTCTATATACGAATGGTCTTTTGTATTTTTATAAACAATACTTCGTAGGTGGGAGCTTTCATCTTCTTTCGTATCACCTTTGATCCACATTTTCATTATCAAGGACTTATTTTTACGAATGTTCCTGCTTAGACAGCGTATGCAATTAGTTACCAAATCAATTGATTTAGGAACAATGTAAATACTATTTCAGTATCATTTAACTTTTTGACAAGTGCCTTTGACTTAGATGTCTGAAAACAAAACTCAAATACCATTTCTTGAAAGCTGGTTCCACCCATCCCCCCCTTCTGCCTTCGACAAATTCTTTTTAACCTCTCGGGGTTAGATTGAATCGACTGCAGCACCACCTATCCAAAGTGTATATGAGGAGAAAGTGCCCCTTTTTCCTTCAGGCCATGTCTTGGATGGAGAGTTCATGCCAAATAACTGGAATTTCTCCACCTTCGTTCCATTGTGGAGACGGTGGTAGTTTTTTTTTTTTTTTCCCTCTCCCCTTATTCTTCTCTTGCTCTCTCCCTCCCCGAAGTTCGTTGACGTCAAGCACGTCGTCAAGGCCACGGTTGCTCGTGCAGGCACCTCGCGTTCGTCACACTGGTTGCCAAAGGGCATTCCGCTCACTCAGATCGAACAGGCTGTTCCGCTGTTAAAGATCACTCCCGCAGCGTCTATGTCGGAGAAGGCATATCGATGTAATAGTTAAAAAAGATGGAACATCACTATTGATTTCAACATGCAGAGAACATAGTGGTCGGGGAATGATGTATAGGGAAGGGGAGTGAAAGAACCTCATCGAACTTAGGGTGGGTAGTTGACAAATACTTCGGTCCACTTGTGCACGCAAAGGAAGAGAATACGGACAATAAGCGAAGAAAGAAAAAGCAGTGTTCGCGGTACGTGCATTGGCTCATTCAACAGTCAGTCAATATATCAATATCAGTGATCAGTGGAGTAGTGATGTGTTTCTGAATCTTTTATTCGTAATATAGGTCTGGCTTATTGATCGAATTCCGCTTTATGTGCAGACATCTTAAACTCAACTAAACCAGCGGATCTACACCACGCTATTCCAGAATTTGTCTAGTTGTTGATGTTCAGATTCATTACGGAAACCGCGTGATTATCATTCATACTGTAGAGGCCTTATAGAGTTTTGGATAGATAGGAACAGTTTTTTTTTTTTTTTTTTTTGTTTGTGTGCTTAAAGTTGTTTTCAGTATTGAAGAACACGTTGATGGGCGGGACGCATGGCTTAGAAATTGACCCGGTTCTGCACATTCTTCGGGTAATTTTGCCAAATTTACGGGTGCTTTCTCTTTAAAACTTAAGACGAGTCTCCGCCTGTAAGTTGTTTTCGCATTTTAGAAATGTTTTTCACCTCTTTTATGAAAAGATTCTGTAAACAGAAATTTCCATTCATGCGATAAAAAATTTAATGGGACCAAAATATTTCATAGCGGTTGTTACAATGCTGAGTCAATAAGGTGACGTTTTCATTTTTTAAGTATATCCATCAGAACCACCTTTAAGGGTGGGCCAATCGGGTGGTTGTCCTGGGCTTGGAGGTGTCAGTAGAAATTTGAATCTCCTTACTCCTTATCGCAATATGTCTTAAAAAGTGCACCAGTAATTTCATTATTCAAAGTAGGCAATATGGGGGAGGAAGAATAGCCACATTTCAGAATGGCAGCTCTTTGAGACTGCACACTCGTCACTGATATTTGTGATGTCATTTGTCTTTATTGTCTGAACGAATTTTGAGCAAAATTTACTACGGAATGCTGGTAACATCCGTTACCCATATTCCATAGTAAGCCGAAGTTTAGCGAATGAATAGCCTATACCTACCATCGTGCCGCTTGATTTTTTTTTTTTTTTTTTGACCATCCCGTGATGGCGACATAACTGAAAGTTGGTTTATCAGACGGACCAGTGCACTATCTTGGAAGAAATATGTAATAAGTTTCATGTTATGCAGTAGTTTAGTCGGAAAAGTAAAGTTTGTTAATGATAGAGAGCCACGACAATATATTTACTCCCATTTTGGCAGACCTAGGTTCAGCGTTAGGATTGGCCAACCGAAAGATCTGCTGGGACGTCGTGCTAAAGCATCTTTTAGGAGGACCTCTCAGTACTGCGCCACTTAGATTTTTCTTGCCTTGGGCATTATTAGGCTGTTATTGGGAGGGGTTGTTTATTATATGTTCATAATTAACAACGTATTCCCCAAAGATATATCGGATCTAGATTCACCTGAACGAATACGTCATGATAATGAAAAGATGAAGGACCATCGGACATTGAACCCTTTACACTCCTGGATTTGTGCTCTGCCGTGGCAAAGCTCAATGGCAAGAAATGCCCAGGTATTGATCTGATTGAGAATACAGTCATAGTTAAATTTTTTGAAATTTTTCCACATATTCTTTTAAATTTGATGAATAAGTGTTTACTAGAAGGAATATTTCCTCGTCAATGGAAAATAGCTCTACTAAAGATACTGCACAAACCTGAGAAATTAATATCAGATCCAAGGGCCTACAGATCTGTTTCGCTTTTACCATTCTTTGCGCGAATGTTAGCCCCAAGAATCCAAAAAATGATAGAAAATCATCAGTTATGTTCAGAAGCACAATACGGTTTCAAGAAAGGACGGTCGACTGAAGACGCTATAAATCTTTTGACCAACTATGTGTCCAACTCACGTGCTAAATACGTACTCGTGTGTTTGTGGACTTTCAGGGCGCGTTTGACACTTTATGGTGGGTAAGTGCCCTCAGGAGCTTGAGATCCGCAGAGTGTGATGCGTACGCCTACAGTGTTATGCGATCGTACTTTAGCGACAGACATATTAAGGTGGTGGCAAAACATCTTACGTACTGGGCTCAGATTTCAAGAGGATGCCCCCAAGGATCAGTGTTGGGACCTCTCCTCTGGAACGCTGTGCTGGATCAGTGGTTAACGAGGGAACACAATGGTATCAGTAAGATAGCCTGTGCGGATAACTTGATGATCGTTGCTGATGGAAGCACAAGGAGATTAACCGAAGAGAAAATACAGCCTATCTTGGATGACTTGATGGCATGGGCTACAGTCAACAAACTGAAAATATCCCCCAGTAAAACCAGTTTTATGACTTTTAAGAACCATTTTAGCCACAATAGACCGCCCAGAATCCGACTAAATAGTACCCAAATCCCCTTTGTATCCCAAACTAAGTATTTGGGTATCACCGTAGATGATAAACTCAGCTTTCTGCTTCATGTGTCAAAACTCAGGGACAAAATCCGTTTTTTCTCAGTTATCAGAGTCTCAAGGAAAGAGTGGGGATTATCAAAGAAAACCTTGAACCTTTACTATAAAACCATATTTTTGCCTATTATATCATACGCAGCAAGTGTTTGGTACCAAAAAGTATCAAAGGTAAAAAGTATTTGGTACCAAAAAGTATCAAAGGTGAACCAGAAACTTATTTCCACACAAAGATCAGTTCTTCTGACGATCAATAATATTCCAAGGACTGTTTCAAACAACGCACTCCAATTACTTGGCTGTACGATTTCTGTAAATTTATATATTGCTTTCCGGGGTTTGATTTACTACCTAAAAAAAAAAAAAAAAAAAAAAGGACAGTCTAAGACATTGCTTGGAATTACGACTGACCCAGCAAGCGACTTTAAAATGGAGAAGAATAGGCTTTGGAAGGAATTTACTGTTATCTGGAAAAAAAAATGGGATGAGAGCGAATTTGGGCTTGTAACAAGAAAGTATATTGTGCAAGTGGAATTCTCAACAACCGGTGGAGTTATTTCGTGGTTTAGGCCTTCTATGACAACTTTTTATCTGCTAACAGGGCAGGGGTTCCTCCGGGCTAAGTTATTTGAGTATGGTCTAGACCAGCAGTGGTTTTCAACCGGGGTGCCGCAACAACATTCCAGGGATGCCACGTAATTTGGGTTTAAGTTACTTAAACTTATTATTTTTCTTTAATTTTTTATGTTTATTTCATTATAAAAAGGTGTACAGTATCTTTTTAATTTTGTGGTGATCTATAATTGATGTTTGCTTAGTACCTCTATATAAAGAATAAAATTATTATATACTGTATATGTATAATTTGTATTATGATATGTAATTTTTATAATTATATTATTGTAATAACTATCATATAACACATTTTTTAATATTTTTTTAATATAAAACATGTAGACATTATTATAACGCACACACACACCCACACGAGGGAGAGAATCGGATCTAACAGGCAGAAAACTAAGTAGGGGTGCCGTTATTAAAAAAAAAGGTTGAAAACCACCTGGTCTAGAGCCTGATCCGTACTGCACATGTGGAGAATATGAAACGTGGATTCATGTACTTCTGAACTGTCCATTGTTCTCTCAACCTAGAGCGGATTTAATGTCTGCGGTTCCAAACTTATTGGAGAGCAATGTAAATATCTTAGTTGAAGACCACAATATCTTTGCTGCTCTGCAAACCTTCTCAAGAACAGTTTTTATATTGAAGACTCAGCTAAGAACTTCAGCTTTTCCTGGGAATTCACAAATGACCAAAAGACAAAAGGTTTATGTGTAAACAGAAGATTTATGTGGGTTGTTATTGTGTTGATTTATGTCAATTGTTATTGTAAAGATTGGTTTCTGTGAAACACAAGGTTTATGAAAATCATTTATTTTCATAAACCATCATAAACCAATGAGCTATCTCATTGTGCTTGTCGGCAAATTTGAAAGTTCTAGCGGACAGACTAGACAGTGTTGTTAATTGTCCATTGTATGTAATTTAATTAGATATTATTTTCCTGGTTCTCAGGAATTTAAAGACTCTGAGCATATTTAAAACAAGTGTTGTCTATATCTGTTTAATATAATAATTATTGTTTCTCGGTGGTAGTGAGGATAATTTGTGGAAGTTCTCCACTAGTAATTCATTTGTCGGCGCCCATTGGTATTGCACTACATCCGGTGGGTGTGGGACTTGTGCGTTCGGCACAAACACATAACGTAAACCCGAGCCTAGAGAAGGGCATCGGGCAGCAGCTGTCTTATATTGGCAGTGGTATAATACCTCACACATGTTTTTAGGCTAGATTTGTTGAGGTTCTACGCCAAAACAGATGAACTAGGTGGAAATGGGCTTTTGCTTAGCAGCCACCCTTGATTCTGGGATACACGTACAGAATGCACCAGGAGGTCAAATATAATATAATGTCTTATATATGTGTAACGACAATGTAATGTACATAAAATTGTATATATATCTTCATGTAAGTATTGTGTATATATATATATATATATATGTAATAATTGTGTGTACAAATAAATGGAATGGAAAATGTTATTGGAGGGGTTTATAGTGTGACTTTAACCAGTGGATACCATAATACATCCAGATCAGGGGTTGAAATTCGATTCTTCTCTACAGCTCTGATCTTGTACCATCTCTGATTTTCATATGTTCCAGCTAGTTACTGATGTATTTTTACCCAAAAGTTAAGATATAAAGAAAAACGTGAATAAATTTCTAATTGCAAATAAAAAGAAGACCAAATGTCGGTCATTCATGAAAGAAAACGATTTGTTTGATCTCGTAAAAGTGTAAAGTGTAAAGTGTGTTTGGGGTCAAACGGCACCAGGGGTTTCCCCCATCTCCGCGTAGTTTACATTGTCGTGTGATACAGTACACTGTAAAGGCCAGAGATTTAAAAGTTTATGGATATTGTAGATGAGTAGTGTTGTGTACCGTTGTTCTTCTGGCCATTTAGCCGCCAGGCCTCTGCTGAGGCCAGACGTTGCCCACACTTTGCCCCGTGGAGGCAGACCAGGTACACCAATATTTTAAATAAGTACTCTGGCAGGTCCTGCCACCTAGTTTCCTGAGATTTCAGTGGCTAGGACCTAAAAAAAAAAAATAAAATAGAATAAATAATAAATAAAGTAATAAAAAAAAATAAATAAAAAAATAAAATAAAAATAAAAATATAAAATAATAAAATAAATAAATAAATAAAAAAAAAAAAAATTTGAGAGGTTATTGCGTGGTGGTTGTGCTAGAATTGTGAGGCCGAAAATTGTGGGCGAATCAAATTTGGCTGTAATTAAGTTTGGATGTGTGGGGCTTTCGCTTGCGTGCAGGTAGAGTGGGAGGGAGACTGAAGGCTGGGGGGGGGCGACAGACAGAAGAATGGAGTCGATAGGGAGGGTGACTCCAAGATTTGGGGGGGCATGCCCATGCCCCACCAGAAGGGAAAGTGTGGGTGGCAAGGAGGGAAGGAGATAGAGGGACCATCACTTCCCCCCCGGCCAGGGAAAGGGAAGAAAAGTGGACCAGGCAAGGGCGCCAGGTCAGATCGCCAATAAGGCTAGTGTGCAGAGAGGCTCTGCAGTTTCTTCAGTCGGTGGAATGTCATTTTTGGGACATTGTCCCATCCGAGGTTTACAAAGTCCAGTTTATTTTGTAGCCATTCATTGGTTAAGATCCCATCCGAGGTTATTTAGTCCAGTCAGCTTGGATGTGCATTTGCGATTTCATTTTGTTTCTTCTGTTATGAAGTCGGATCCCTGGGGGTTTGATTTGTTCTGGTGGTCCATAGTGGTGTCGAATTGTTTTTCTGATTATGGGCAGCTTTGATGGGTACTTGCATTCTCTTCATTGCAGTGGTTGCGGCTGGGGGAAGGTCCGTCTTCTGCTAAAGAGGCCCTGAGCGAATTTTGTTAGCGCTTTGTAGCTGTCTTCTTCTTCTAGGATGAGGTGTTTCTGGTTTTGCAGTGTGAATCGAATTTCAGTGATGAGCCGGCAGCGTAGATCTTGATACAGGTGACAGTGATACATGAGGTGTTCCCATGTTTCTGTTTGGCCACAGTGGCAGAGAGGAGTGTCACTGAGTCGGAAGCCTGATAACTTGTGTCTGAATGCACCGTGTCCGGTAAGTAGGTATGTGACGAGGAGTCCTGGAGACAGCCAGTGGGGATATTTTGGATATACCGTCTGAATTGTCGGCACGAATTTCCGAGTGATTTCACCTTTGATTGAATTTTCCCAGCGGGTTTGCCAGGTCTGTTGGAGATGCAGTGTGAGTCGCTTCTTTTCCATTTTAGGGTCATTGGCTAAGTCAATCGTGTAGTTCAGGCAGGTGGACGTTTTTCCTTTGCTGAGGTGGTGTAGGATTCCGCGACGAACGATCTCCAGGTCCAGGGGGAGGGCACCCATAAGGACCTGCAGCGCGTGAGTACTCACCGTCCTGCAGGCTCTGGAGATCGTTAGCAGGGTATATCTTTGTATCGTCTCGAGTTTGATCTCATAAATAAAATTGTGCAAAAACAGCACTTCTCGACAAAATTAACAGAACAAGTGGAAAACGTGGTGTAATTCGTGCAGCTGGCAATGCCGCGGGACAAAATTTGGTATGGTGGTGTACCATAGAATAACGATGAAATGACGAGTCAACGAGAAACTTCGGACAGGTATAAAGAACATTTATAAAAAAAAATAACCAAAAAGGTCACATTACAGAAGTCAATACAAGATGCTCGAAAATATAGTCACATGATATCAATACGGCGTATGATCCCCTCCTACAACTAAACAGCCTAACAGCGGTGAACCATGCTCAATATAAGGGTGTCTATGAGATTTTGTGGCAACGAATCCTTTTCTTCCACCAGCACAGACCTTAGCTCACCAAGTGACCAAGGAGTTAGCTGTCGGCGTGCAATGTGACGCCCAAGAGCGTCTCACACATGTTCGATCGGATTTAAGTGTGCTGATCGTGCTGGGCATGGCAGTCGTTGAATTTCATTAGTTTCAAGATATTCCTCCTCCACCACTTGAGCTCTATGTGCTCATAGAGCTCAAGTGGCGGTGTACCATAGAATAACGATGAAATGACGAGACAGCGAGAAACTTCGGACAGGTATAAAGGACATTTATAGGGGTTTCATAAAAAAAAAATAACCAAAAAGGTCACATTACAGAAGTGGCTTTGCCGTGCATGAAAAGAAAATCTGGGCCAACCGCACCCCTAAAATGTTGCACATAGGGTTCAAGGATCGGTAGCTCTGCGCAGTTACGGTACCGCTATCAAACACATGGAGAGGTGCAGCCGTTGATCATTATTCCGCCACACACGAGAACAACCCTGGCACCATAAGTATCCCTTTCTTTGATGTTGTAGGGACGGTACCGCATTCCTCGTTGTCTCTAGATGAAATATCATCTAGAATCTGTAGGCTAAAATTATTGGATACTTGACCTGACTCATCAGAAAACAGAACTGTACCTAATTTGTCAGGGCTCCAAGTCACATTTTATGTCACCAGTTTCGACGAGCTTTGTGGTTGTTTGCGGTTAATGAGATACAAACCACTGGCTTCCTTGCATAGAGTCCCGTTTAAAATGTTTTCACCTGTGGCCGCAGTAACTTCAAGAGATAGTTGATGACAGGACATCGTAGGTTTCTGGCTTGCTGTTAGAGTCAGATAGTGGTTTGTTCTAGTTGATGTAGCCACCGGGCTACCTTTTGTCATCTCTTTATGTAATGGTTCCTGTCTCCTGAAACTGCTTCCATAGTGCCGAAACGACACTATATGACGCATTAAGACAAAGTCATGTTCACCAGCGACTGCCCTGCTTCAAATCGTCCACCGGCTCGTCATCTCAAAGAATCATCTAAGGGACTATAACTTGCCAATCTGATTACTGGAGATGTGGCTATCCCACAGAGAAAGCCAAAAAAAACAGGAATTAAGTGATGTGGTTCCAACTCGTGTTTCTATAGACTTGAATAATTTGCATAATGTGTGTGGCTCTGTAAGGTGGTTGATCGTCTATTGGATACTCAGAATTTCCATTCCACTATTATATCAAATATATAATAGTGTATTACAACATGAAAATCTAGTAACCAGATAAACAAATGACCTAGTTTTGTGATCTCTGTATTTTACATTTAGCACTCACACTATCAATTTATAGATAGCAGTCATCGTGAAAACATCATGATGATTCTTTGAGATGGAGAGGATGGAGGCACTGCAAAGTCAAAACCGAAATGTCTATTTGGCTGACGTCTTCTTTGGATCACACGCACTCAATAAAATCGTTATTTGGTCCTAGCTGATAAACGTAGAGACTTCGCAGTTCATCATCTTTTTTTGGAATTCCTGGACCGCAGGAAGACTTGTATATAAGGTATACAAATTGTGGAAGGCACGACGATTAGCTGTGCCTCCTTGACTCTTGTGCCCAAAGGAGTCCATATGAATTTGCGACGACACAGCATCGACTGTATCCAGGACGTCATGATGCTGATGAGTCGCGATAGTTTTCTGTAGGATTTTCCTTCTTTCATCTGCAACCGGATTCCATTATGTCAACGTTGCGAAATTTTGAGCTGAAATCACCGCCTGTGACTGTAAGGTGCCTAACAGGGTAGTGAGAGTTTCTCAAAGGAATATGTTGCGATCTAAACTATATGTGGCTGTACAGATAATCGAGATAAGATCCTAGATCTTTATTTTTTACCCTTTTACAGCAGTAAATGGCCCAGACCTTCTTTAATGGACGAAATGCATATCCTCAGAGATCTCTTAGCGAACTACTGCCTTCGGGCAGACGGAGCGAGAGAGAGAGAGAGAGAGAGAGAGAGAGAGAGAGAGAGAGAGAGAGAGAGAGAGAGAGATGCCCTTGTGGAATGGACAGTCAGATTCCTAAATCCCAGTCCATTTCAGCATGCCTGTTATATCTAGACTGGATGGTTGCTTGTCATAGGCCTTCTTCACCGCCCTCTCCGAAAGCCCACCTAACCTGGGTGAAACCTTGCTTAAGAATCGGAATTGATACCACCAGAACTAATTAACAGGTTTGTTCTCAGCATGAGGAGTCAACGTCACGCTTGTCTGCCACTTAGGAGATAACACGAAATTTTTGGCCACCCATGAATTGATTTACAGAACTCTTAATTTCATATTGAACTTTGCGCGGTGTTTGTGCATTTTAAGTGTTATTAAAACGAATTTCTCGCAAACAAGACGTTTGCGAGAAATTATCTGCGCAATGTTATGTTTGTTTTGTTTGTTCTTTCAATTTCGAGTACCGCGCTGGTTCACCGGACACACTTTGAGGATTAAGCATATTAGTGGCATGATTATGCATAGTGTAATTCATAATTATCTGCACCGTTTACCAGACACTGCTCTAATGAAATCAAAAAAGCCTTTTGGTTGGAGGAATAAATCTGCAAAAGGTTGAAATATTGAAAATATAGTAATGGATATTGCAATGTTTTTGGAATAAACGGCATTCTCTGAATATTGTCCTAATTTGCTCATGGGTAGCCAGTTGGCATAATAACCGTCCTCCCCGAGTTCGAATCCCATCGATGATGCCCGGAAATTTTATGGGTCTTTTTCACAACGTAGTTGAATCAGTCTGTCTCAGGCGAGGGCAGTGTGGTTTTTGCTTCCGGAAACGCGAGTTTTTTTGTACAGTGAACACGCCCAAAATCGATCCAGAGACGTATATATATATATTACAGACATAATATATATGCTCGATATGGCATAAGTCACTCATGCGCCTAAAACCCTATAACAACAACGGGTAGGAATAGTTGAACATCCAAGTACCAGGCAGTACTAAGTAATAGATGATTCTCATTACTCGGTTGCAAATCCACCACGCTTCATGAATAAGGTGAATTTGCAAGCTGGTCTAATTGTTTTAACCTGAAGTGACTAAAAACAATAGGATTCAACGCTCCAGTTCTTTCCCCCTCCCTGTTTTGAGATTGTGGCATCGTGGTGAGGAGCAACTTTCCATAATTTTGAGGGTGCAGCTTTACAAAGGTTTTTTAGTTCGGACTGAACCTACTGGTAACATTTAGATTTGATCGTAATAACGGTCTTGCAGCCGCTAGTTTGACTGAAGGGAGTATGGTGGTTACTATGTGTTGTTTTGAGTGGGAAGAACTGCCGAAACCGTTCTTTCAAACAGTGGAAACATGTTAAAAATTTTTTGTTAAATAATACTACATGCCCCTCCCCCCACACCTTTTACATCAGTAAAACTCAAAATAAATAGCAAGCTCATCTGAGAACAAAACTAAAGTAACTAATGCACTCCTATATAATATAGTCTAATCATCTCAGCGAGTCTATTGGCATGGTCCTTGCTGGTAGCATAGTGGATGCAATCGTTGTTATTCAACGCTGTCTGGGAAAAGGCCTGTGTTTTCCTGTAAAGATTGGAGGGGTTCGTTACGGCAAGGGCTGAACGGTACTGCTCCCGGAAACCGACTATCCAATACACACAATCTACAAATACGCGGATGCCTCATAGCCTTAGTTGCTTTGGCGAAAAAAAAAAAAAAAAAAACCTGCGAAAATTGCAGTTTTTCCCCCCCTTTCCGGAAACTGATTATTATCCAGCAAAACAGGCAAACCGACCATACAATACACGCAATGTATAGACATCTTAAAAGATAAAAGGCCGCCGTAGCCTAGTGGTTAGGCGCGCGGGTGCATAAGTACACGTGCCTTGAGTGACCGGGGTTCAAGCCCGTGACCACTGAATACGGTGCTGTTTCTTGTATTCTGTCTATCTTGTGAACTCCTCTGACCGTTTGGTCGTCCCGGAGTATAAACAGAGAAATCTTAAAAGATAAACAATGATGCACAATCGTTAAATCCACTTCTCGCTTTGATCCTATCACGGAACATTAACTTTTTTCAATAAAAAAAAAAAAAAAAAATTTGGAAGAGCAGTAAAGCCGATCGCAATATACAGTAGTAGTTGCCAACAATCGTTAAAATCCGGATCAGATTTTGAAAAGTCCAATGGGACATCATCCTCTTGTGCAAATAGTAATTATGCTTCATGACCCTTTCCTGAGGCTGTTGATCTTAACTTCTGTCAATGTCTTATATAAATTTAATTTAATCTATTATATGGATATGGATTTATTTGAATCCTTATGGATCTAAAGGAATCCATATCTTATTCCTTTGGATCTTTCAACTTTATCTAAAGACAAAACTTATGTACTAGCAGCTTTTCTTTTAATTCTTGCATTTATAATATTAGTAACTGAGCACTCGAAGTATTTCCATGCCCGAGGTAAATATTCGGAATGGCTTTCCATCTTCTTCAATTATCTATATCATGTGAATTTGCACCGTTCGGTTCCTTAACTCATGCGCCCTTTCCAGCTTTACACCTGAGGCAACTGCCTCTGGCGTTACAACCGTAACCCGACTACGAACCACCTCCTGCTATATCAGACACAGCCCACTCGCCCTCCTTTTATTTTTCGACAGAAAGGGTGAAGAGAAGGAAAGATCGTAAGGATGATTATAAGAACGAAAAATCTTGATACCGAAATGTCTCGAGATTCTGATAGCTGTTTTCAATTCGTTCTTAAAAAGTGTGCCCACTTCCGCACCTTTTTACGCTGATATTTTTTCTTTTGCATGAAATTTGCTCACATTTAGCTAATTTCGAAAAAATGGAAACACTTTTGTAGTCGAGTTATCATTCTATTACTTGCCTCAATACTTTCTAAAATAAAGAAGAAATTAAATTGGTTCTCATTGGTTAGTCACCTTGTACACCATCTCGAAATCTAAAATTAATTATCGTGCAAGTCAATCTCCAGGAAATGGCCTAACTTTGTTTTGGACAAATTCAAGCTGTTGCGTTACGTCGTGGCCCGAGGCTACGGTGTTGTCGAAGGTCCGTGGTTTAATCTACCAAAACTCCTGTTTTTCGTCCAGCAAACAGAAACGATCGAAGAATACACCCTGTTCCAAACAATGTGCTGGCCTCCATAGTCGAGGCCAATCGCGAGGGTACAGACGTGCACGCGATTTGAGTGACCGTGGGTAAAGTCTTGTGACTACCAAATACGATATAATTATTCTATTCTGTATATTTTGGTAACTCCTCTGACCTTTATAGGGTGAGGAATGCACATGGAGCATATTTGTCAACAAGGCCATGCAAAGGTATTTGGGGGCTCGGATGCAAAAGGGGTTAAGGGGCATCGTTTATTTATGTTGAGACTTTGATGGCTTACTCGATGGGGGTTCCTATATTGCGGGTCCCTGGTGCGACGCATCCATTGCACCCCCACATTTGCATGGCCCTGTTTGTCAAGCTGTTGCTATAGGCCAGGGGTGGCGAACCCATGGCACGCGTACAAATTTTTTGGGCATGCAGAATTTAGAGCGTCCCAAAAACTCTAGGAATCCTCCTTGAGTCGTGACCTGCGCACGCTCGTTCTCTTTGCCTGATGTAAAGTATCTGTTGTCGATGATGCAGCAACAGAAGTCTCACTGATGTTAAATATACAGTACTTCATTTCCTTTAGTTTTGATGTTTTTATATTTATAATGTAAGAGAGGTTGATCATTTTATATTAAATTTATTCTGTAAGTTAAAAGTTGCATTTTTTATGAAGGATTTTATTTTAATACCTTTATTAAAGCATCTTTGAAATGTCTTTTATTATTTCATTCTTTTTTTGTTACGCTTTTGTCAATTGAAAAATGTGTATGAGAAATATAATGATATACTGCGCAAACCCTTAAAAAGCTTCACTACCCCTGCTAAGCCTTTCATAAGTCGGAATTGCCATAAAGACAATAATCAAGCGCCCGGTATCTATCCTGAATTTTGCAATTGGTTAAGTTTGTTTTCTGACTGCTCAGTGTGCCTTCAAAAAAAAAAAAAAAAAAGAACGTTTGTTGTTTCTCGTATTTTTTTATTATTTTTTTTTTTTTCTATTGTGCATCACTGGCCGTATATTGACTGGAAATCTTGTCCGTAGTTTTCTTGATGATGGTACACTACATATCACTTTTCAGTTGGACAAACCCTATTTTGTAACAAACAACAATATGGAATTTAGCTAATCGGGTGTCCCGGCGTAAAAATATTATATTTTTCTAAAAGCAAATGGCACAATGGCGTGTACTTGATGCTGCTGTGATATATTTAAGAATAGATTCAGGAGAAAGAAAGTAAGTACTCTCAGTTCTGTCAAAAGAAGGAAGTGATCGGCTCCGTAGCTCTGCTATCTAGAGAGGAAAGTATCAGTATAATATTGTCTATAAGATATTGTAAAAAAAATGATTGGCTGATACCTCCTAGTATAATAAATAAATAAATAAAACACGTAGACGCAATAATAACAGTAAATGAAATGCAGTTAAGCAATTGGTTGGTCTCCAGAAAGATTGCATGGCTTTCCCAAAAACTCTGGTTTTTCATCCCGAAAACCGACTAAAAGTTTTTTTTTTTGTTTTTTTTTAAATCATAAGTGCAGTACGCTATGTGTAAAAGACTATAGATAGTAGAGAATCAGACACCGAAGGAGAACTGATGTATAACATTTGCGTGTATTGAATACATTTTTTGACTAAAAATATATTTAATTTTGTTTTTGTTGCCAAATATTAGCATTCCGTTTGTTAATATTTTCCAAACGGGTAGTAGAAACGGATAATCGAGGTGTACCGCAAATATATTTTGTTCCGTGCATTTCCAAAATTCTTGTCTCAATTGTAAGTGGAATTGATGAAATTTATACGCACTTCAGCAGCCGCTGACTAAAGAGATAGTACAGAGACGTGCTGGATGGAAGGATTGGTTTTCCCTGGATATAAAACAAAACTTTGTTTTTTTTTTACCCAGGAAAATCTCAGATAGGTTCTGCTTTGAATCTCAACTGAAATTTGAAATAGACTATCAAATTCTTTATTGTACTAAGTGCATAACTGGTTCGCTGTCTGCATTGTAGACTATCGAAAACAATACCGATGTTATACGTATACTTGCAGTTTTGCCTGGCCCTTAATGGGGCAAATAATCCTCCCCTGTACACCTCTCATTGACATAAGTGTCATGTAAACTGCTACATTACCTTCGATCTGTTCCACGCTATGCAAGGCGCACATATTTCCCTTTAAACACAACCACTGGGAGGGGGGAGTTTGACGTCATCGATGCGTGCCAAATGTACTGTACTTCGTTTTCGCAGTTGTAGATTTACTGCCTTGTTTTTTTTTTTTTTTGTTTTTTTTTTGTGACGTCAGTGCAGTGTAAGTTAATAGTAATGTTTAGATTAGCTGCATAACTACGGTACTCAAACATAAGCAACATGCGAGGAAATGGAACCGCAGTGTTAGTTTTGGAGAGATATTTCTTTTTATTCTTCATTCAGTATTTTTTTGAACCTTTTCCCGTTCATTCAAAACTGTGAGAACGTTTTTAAAATTGTTACATCATAAAAGTATATCACCAGTCCTGACCCATAAACTGTATTTCTTTATTTTGTTCAGAATAAAATCGATTAGCGACATAACAAGCCGTAATGACTGTTCTTATCCCTCTTAACGAAACCTGTCTTCATATGCATTATTTATATGGCAACAAAGTGTTCAAGCGCTTGCCCATGTCCAGATATACCAGCAGAGATTACTTTGATTGTACTAGTCAGTCGTACAAGCAAGGTAAGTCAAACACCAGCATTTCTCAACTTATTGCTCATCATTCCAGACTCGTCTCCCCGCATGGGTTCACTGACGACGTTACTTCACGGCCCTGCATATTCCTCCTCTTCACCCCCCCCCCATGTACAAAGTCCATGAATTGTTGATAAATTCTGCATAGATGAACAGTTTTCAGCAACGATTCCCAATCCGGAGTTCTTGTACTACTGGCTGTATGCAGTGGCAGTCAGTCTCAAGATTTTCTGGAGCATATAAAAAAAAAAAGTGCAGCCATTATCAACCCACTGCAGGATGGAAGCCTCCTCAACAATTATGTTGAGGGAAATGGACCATAATCTGCCACGCTGGTCCAGTGCGGGTTGGCAGATCGACCGTATTCAGCATTCAGGGGCTTGAACCCCGGTCTACTCAAAGAGCGTGTGCTACTGCACTCCCGCTCATGCCCACTCGCCTACGGAGCATACGTTAATGTGAAAAAATGGGGGAAGGGGAAATAGTTTATCTTTCCCAAAATACCCGAATCCATTTATGAATCCTAAGCCTGGCGCATAACGGCCATAATTTCGGATGTACCATAAAAACTCAAAACAGTCAAACAACAACCAACCAGCTCTTTGTACAGCTTTCAAGCTGTGAGGTGTTACTGCTAATTTAAAATTTACAATTACAATTTAAAATTAATAGTGTTGTAATTTAAAATGATATAATACAACAACTTGAAATAATTTAAAACAAAGTGAAACCGTTTCAACTCAATAAGCTGACCACATGCGTAAGGTGTTTTGCAAGGGCTGATATAGTACTTTAGTCCTGCATAGTAGCCTTGAGCCGACCGGGCTAGCCAGGTGGGTAAAGTGCCTGCCTGGCAACCCAAAGGTCGCGGTTTCGAATTCCGTCTCGGGCTTGGATCAGAGTAAAATGCAAAAACTTTGGTGGAGGTGCATTATGGCCACAGAAGCCGATGCGCCAACAACTAACAAAAAAAAAAAAAAAAAGGTAGCCTTGAACAGCTTGGTAGAAAGACTAGTCACTAGAGAATATGCGAGTTTCATTTGGAAATTTCACCATACTCGCGTGTTATATCTGTTACTCTTTGGCAGTTGCACCTAGTACCTCGGGACGATTGACTCTCCTATGAACTCATGAAGTATGCATTGTCCAGAGAGGAATTGCATCATATAAGTGACTATAACTTACATTATGTATTTGAGACACCTCTTTCCTGCTTGTTCCTTTAATTCACAATCACCGTCACAGCAGAAGGATTGCAACGTTGTTAACGAGACGTCACACCAGTCCCGCAGAAATAAACACCTTGGAAAATGTTGCCTTACCACTTATTAACATATTAAGGGGCGATCTTGCAAAGACACTTCCAGGATAGAATAGTTTCTTGCTCCTTGTCTTGTCAGTGCCCAACATACGAGACCTGGCATCCGCTGATTTCTGGAGGCCCTTCATTAGCCACTCTGGATATCCATTAACACTGCTAGATTTGCAGCGGTTTAAGAGGCGGAAAACAACTCTACAGAGATACAGTAGTCAAGCTGTTGGTGTCTCTAATCTGCCGTATACAGTACTAGTAGTGAGATTGGTGTATGCTGTAATGAGCATTGATCATTTCGTTGTGGATACAAATTGTCGATATGAATTCCACCTGGTATCAGGAACTGGAACTAGACCATTATGTAAATTTTACTGGATAATAGTCATAACTTCAGAATAACCTGCAGATTGATGACTTACTGCAATAATTTATATCAAAAATATTTGATATAAATTATTAAAGGACTATTAGTATCAGTAGTATCAGTATCAAAGGACTATTAGTATCATAGTTTACCCATAAATTTAACTACATAGGTAGTATAACAGCATCGTTAGATTTTATCTCATATTGTGGCTGCCTTTACAACGAGATACCAGGTATTACACTACTTCGAATCCCCTCGTCGTGGGCACCTGTACGTGCTGAGTGGACCTCCCAGTGACGCTGCTGGACTTCCAGACTAGCATCACGGGGATCCAACGCCCACAGCCTAGGTTCCAGGCTAACATCAATGGAATCCGGCGTGTTTGCCGTGCGCTGCGACCCGTAGAAATTCGGAAAGGGGGATCCTGGTGGTTGAGAGACCCAGCTTCAATACACCACCTTGGCCCCTGCTTCGACAAGACGGGTGGTCCTGGAAGGCCCGGTTAGGATCAGTCGGCTAGTGGGCTCGCCTGAGAGGGTCAACCGTGTCAATGCCATGCCTCTACCCTCATGGTCCGAGGGTCAGGATTCAGGCTGGCGGCAATGCGGGTATGGTGTCTGGGTAGACACCATACCCGCATTAGACGCCACTCCCGAGCGCATTTATTGCATGCCGGGTAGTGGGCGTCCCTTTCGGTACCGTGGTGGGTGGGGAGCCCGGGCACTGAACCACTTCACAAACTCCATGAATCCTGATAAACTTACTTCTTCAGGGGCCCCAACCCGGTACCTATCTGCAAACACAGACGACGACACAGACAGTACTATTGCTACAAAGAGGCAGGGAACTGAAATACTACCAGGGCTTGTCCCAAGGTCCTTAATTATACACTCCACCAGCGAAAAACCGATTAGTAAAATGTCACCCTTCTTTATACAGAAAGGGTTAGATGGGTTAGCAGGTTCACCCAAATCAGTTAAGAGGCTCCGTTCTGGGGATCTCTTAATTGAAACTAAAAATGACAGGCAGTGTGAACAGCTACTCCGAGTAACATCAATCGGAGGAATACCCATGACAGTGAGACCACACAGAACACTCAATTCATCGAGAGGTGTAATTTCAGAGTGGGACCTTCTCGAAGTTACCGAGGAGGAAATCGTCTCGGAATCGAAACCACAGGGAGTTATTGCCATTAAGAGAATTAATGCGCGTAGGTATGGGAAACTTGTTAAAACCAGAAACATTATCCTGACATTTAACTCACCTAAGTCTCCTGATGAGATTAAAGCTGGCTACATCAACTCTAGGCGGTAGGTGGCTCACATCAACCGGTGCAATACTACTACTTTACTTATTGGAGACTTGAAGTGGTGGAACCCATGTTTAGTCTCTAGAGCTAAGTTCTGGTCAACCCTTCCCTATCTCTTATATCATGCAGTATGATTGATGACTTTTGAGGTTATAATGAACATCGTGCGAGATCCAATATTCCTTACATTTCGAGGATACAGCTCTAAAACGGTGTTCGCAGGTCGGCCGCTAGTTAGTACACCGGACCGAACCTAATGGTAACTCTCTAGGAGGCTTCCGGATCAGCTAGTGTATAATCTTGTTACCTCTACTCTGCCAGATAGTGACTGCAGAGAGTCCGAGTAGTGTGTATGTGGGGAGCATTATCGAGGCCACGTTATGTCAAGGATCTGGGTATATTCTTACTTTGTGTACGTCATATCCAAGAATTTCGTTACTTCATACAGCATGTCCCACCCACTTTTTCTTACTATTCAATACACCATGAATTGTCAAACTAATAAAGCAAGCATATCTGCGAAAAGATCTAAACCTCCCAAGCACTTCCTAATTCATTTCACAAATATACGTGGTCTCATTTCTAATCTTAATGTTGTCCATTTCCACTTGCAATCTGCCAAACCCCATGTACTATTTCTGACAGAATCTCAGTTATCGGTTGATTCAACTACTGCTCATCTCAGATGCCCAAATTATTCGCTGTATGATTCCTTTCGCCTCAAAGGTGATACTTCTGCATATGTCCCTTCTGATATTCCCTGTCAGAGACGTGACAATTTAGAATCTACTCTCTTTGATGTTCTCTGGCTTAAAATCTCTCTATCTCGTGTAAAATTCATCTGTTGTCTCTGCCGTTCTCCCAATTCCACTAATCACTTGGAGCTCTTCGACTTCCTCTCTTTGCAACTTGACTTTCTGCAGTCCAACTTTCCTAACAGTGAGGTAATTTTCCTTGGTGATTTTAATGTTCAACTCCAGCTGGCTTCCGTTTTCGAGTCACACCGACCCAGCTGGTCGAGATGCTGAGGCTTTTGCAATTTCTAATGACCTTGCACAGATTGTTAATTTACCTATAAGAATAGCGGACAATCCTAATCATACAGCCGCTTGATCTTTTTCTCACAAACAACCCTTCTAAGTACACGGTCGAATTGAGAGGTCCTTTAGGCACTTCAGATCACAACTTGGTGATTGTCTCTTCTCCAATGGAGCCTTTATCTCATGACTATTCCCAACTTCGTGTTGTTTGGCATTACAAGAAAATGCAAAATGGGATGACCTGCGAGATTTCTTTTCCTTGGTCGAATTACTGTTTTAAAACTTCTGATGTCAACGTTTGCTCAGATCGTGTCAGTGAAATTATTCTTGCAGGAATGGAATTCTTTATCCATACTCCACTTTGAAATCTCGTCCTTTAATTAAACCTTGGTTTTCCAATAAATGTGCTAAGGTTGTTCAAGAGAAGAATGTTGCATATCGCAATTGCCTTGTTTCTAATTCTTCAGTTTCATTTTCTGCCTACACCAAAGCGAATTGTAAAGCAGTTATTAATCAGTCCAAACTAGAGTTTGAACAGGCTGAGTAGAAAACTTGCTTCTTGCCCTAATGGTAGCCGAGCATTCTGGTCCCTTGCCAAAGCTATTGGCCGCAACTTTTGCCCATCTCTGCTCACACCTCTGTCCAAACCAGATGGTTCTGTTGTCACTTCAGCCAAAGATAAAGCTTACCTGCTAGCATCCCATTTTTCTTCCAACTCATATATTTAGGATCTTGGTAAAACACCTCCCACCATTCCCAACACGCTCCATTCAATGCCTCCTGTGGTTTTCCGTCAAAAGGATGTCAGAAGGATTTTGACGAATCTTGATGCTAAGCAAGCTCCGGGTCCCGATGGTATTTCTCCACTTGTACTCAAAACCTGTGCTCCTGAACTTACTCCTATTCTCTGCCGCCTTTTTTCAATTTCTTATTCCAGAGGTGTTTCCTTCTGCTTGGAAATTTGCTCATATCCAGCCAGTTCCTAAAAAGGGTGACAAGTCCCTCCCATCCAATTATCGTCCCATTGCAATTACTTCTACTCTTTCTAAAGTAATGGAGAAATCAATTAATCGCCAACTCTTAAACTACCTAGAAACCTTTCGTCTGATCAACGATCGCCAGTATGGATTCCGTCAGTGTCGATCCACTGGTGATGTTCTGGCTTATGTTACCCATTTATGAACTAATCCAATGGAAAGGTTGGGTGAAACACAAGTAGTTGCTCTTGACATCTCAAAGGCTTTCGATCGTGTTTGGCATAAATGTCTTCTAAACAAGCTTCCATCTTATGGTGGCGTTTCCGTAGCCAGGTGGGAAGGAGCAGCAGTGCGTAGCACACGCTTCTTGATTAAACCGGGGTTCGAGCCCGTCACCACCAAATGCGGAGGATGCGGAAAGGTCAGGGAATGACCACCGCATGACCCGGAGCAATATGGCCTTAGTTGCTAATGCTCCTTAAAAAACCAAAACAAACCATCTTATGGTTTGCCAACTGTTTTTAGTAATTGGTTATCCAGTTTTCTCTCTGATCGCTCACTGAGGGTGATGGTAAATGGCTATCTGTCTTCTAACTTCTCCACTAATGCCGGTGTTCCCCAAGGTTCAGTTATTTCCCCCACTCTTTTCCTCTTGTATATTAATGACCTTCTTCCATTGACTGGAAATCCTAACCATAGTTTTGCCGATGATAGCACATTGCATTCCATTTTCCATTTTGAGAAACCTTGCCCTGTTCAATCAGCTTCAACTTCTAGAAAATGTGCTACCAATTCCTTAAATGCCGATCTCCAGTGGGGCAAAGGCAACTTAGTTGATTTTAACCCTTCTAAAGCTCAGTCTTGTCTTATATCTCACAAAAATGATTCTTCTGCTCCTATGCTTATATTTAGTGACGCTTCGATTTCTAGGCAAAATGATATATCTCTTTTGGGGACTACCCTGACTTCTAATCTTTCTTGGCACAAACACATTACAAATATTGCTTCCTCTGCATCTAAAAAACTTGGTTTTCTCTTTCGCTCTCGGCGTTACTTTTCTCCCAAACAGCTGCTCACTCTGTATAAATCGCAAATCCGCCCTGCCATGGAATATTGTTCCCACATTTGGGGTGGTGCCCCCAAAACCTCTCTCAGGCTTCTTGATTCCATTCAGAAGAGGACAGTTAGGTTAATTAATAATTCATCTCTAACAGAGTCTCTCCACTCGCTGTCTCATAGACGTACTGTTTCTGCTGCATGCGTCTTCTACAGATACTTCCATTGGTACTGTTCTTCTGAATTGGCTTCTATAATTCCCGCTGTCTCTTTCAAAACAGTCCGAACACGTGCCGCCACCAGCCAACATCCATTTACTGTCTAACTTCAAACTCATAGAACCAACTTTTCATCTTCTTCATTTATTCATTCAACTGCCGTTTTCTGGAACAACCTTCCTTCATACATATTTCTTGAAAATTGCAGTCTACAGAAGTTCAAGTCCAGTGTCAACAAATATCTTGTTTTGTCTTCTCAACCTCCAACCCAAGCACGGTACTAAGTACTATAGGTTCTAATACCTCTCGTGTTTGGGGTTTACATAAAAAAAAAAAAAAAAACTGTCCAGTGCGTCCATATGTTCCAAACCCTTTACGGTGTTTTAAATGCCGGAAATATGGACATTCTCAAATGGCCTGCCGTGGAGTCCTTGCATGCGCTCGATGTGGTGCAAAGGACCACGAAACAACAGCATGTTCAGCCGCAAACCCACCTGCATTAACTGCGAGAGAGAACATCCAACCTATTCACGAGCATGCCAGAGGTCGAAAGAAGAAAAAGAAATTAAACGGCTGAAGGCAGAGCTAAATATATCATACCAGGAGGTAAGAAAAGCTGAATATCACCTGTTGATATTCAGAGAACCCTCTGAATATCAACAAACCTACCTACGGCCAGAAGGTAGCAGGGAGATGTTCCATTGGAACTCAGACGGACATGACCATCCTTCCAAAAGAATCATTCACTCCCATCGCACGTTATCTCTTAAGTCCTCAAAAACCTGCACAGAAAGACCAATCAGCTGCCACTCCTATATTGGTACTTCCTAATGCTCCACAAGTAAAAAAAGCAATTGCGAAAGAAAAGACTAAGAAAGTTGAAGTATCCCCTAGTTGTTGTTGTTGTTATTTGGTTTTTAGGAGCATTAGCAACTAAGGCCATATTGCTCCGGGATATGCGGTGGTCATTCCCTGACCTTTCCGCATTCTCCGTATTTGGTGGTGACAGGCTCGAACCCCGGTCTAAGTATCCCCTAGTACCCAAGAAAACACGGATGTCGAGGAGAAGGAGGTACAAGAAGATTCAGTCTTAGAGCTCTTTGCTGAGGAGGATATGGACAGCGTCAATACTTCCCCAGGAAGGATAAAGCCAGGACTGAAAAAGGTAAGCCCTCAGCACCTCAAAAGCCAACTGATGGACCCACCAAGCCAAAATAATGACTAAATTCCTACAATGGAATTGTTGTGGATTCCGGCGAAACAATGATGACATCAAGGCCCTTCTGCAAAAGCATAAGCCAATCTGCTTTTTCTTACAAGAGAGATACCTGAAGGCAAATGAAAACCCTTCCCTTCGTAACGCTACTATCGTTCGAAAGGACAGAACTGGAGATGGAACTGCTCATGGGGGGGGGGGGGTGTTGCTATACTTCTGGGCAACCATACCTCATTTCAAACTATTGCGCTCACCACCAACATGGTAGCGGTTCGCCTTACGGTATGGGTCTTATTAACAGTCTGTTCAGTTTATTTGCCACCTGGGGCTGATATCTCCCAGAAAGACCTTGATGATCTCATTGTGCAGCTGCCTACTCCTGTCTTAGTCCTGGGCGATTTCAATGAACATAACACCCTGTGGGGTAGTGCAAACGTTAATGGAAGGGGACGTGTCATAGAGCATATGCTCAATGACAATGACCTATCCCTTCTAAATGTGGGAACTAACACCTTTTTCCGCATGCCTACCCATACGTTCTCTGCTATTGACCTCTCTATATGCTCCCCCTCTCCCCTTCCTTCAATCACTTGGGAGGTAGAGGAGAACCTTTATGGAAGTGATCACTTCCCCGTGATAACCAGCCTACTTAAAGGGATGCTATGCCCACCTTTTAGGTTACCGCGATAGAAGATTGATCAGGCTGACTGGAATACCTTTCAACACCTGGTAGACTTTAACATCAGTACAGTCAGTCAGGAGCCTATCAATGATGCAGTGGCGTACATCACAGAAAGCATTGTCCATGCAGCTACAACTACAATTCCGAAAACATCTACCCGGTTTCTGCCATTTCCAAAACCTTGGTGGAATACTGAATGCACAGCAGCAAAAAAGGCACAAAATAAAGCTTGGGGGATATTCCGACGATATCCTACCACAGCCAATCTCTTAGCCTTCAAACGTGCACGCGCGAAAGCACGATATATTCGTCGTCAGAGCCAAAAGGAATCGTGGATCCGCTTTACATCCACTATTACCTAGTCAACCAGCAGTAAAAGCTATCTGGGACAAAATCCGGAAAATGAAGGGTAAATATACATCGCACCCTTCATCGGTCGTGGAGTGTAATGGATGTGTTATTGCAGACCCAACTGCAATAGCCAATGTACTTGGGGAGGCCTTTTCTGCCATCTCGTCAACATCTGCTTACTCCCCAGAATTTCTGATCTTGAAAGATAAACTTGAAAAGCAGCCAATTAACTTTAAATCTAAAAGGTCTCATCCCTATAACGGGCCCTTTACCACGTAAGAGCTAGAAACAGCTCTAACTCATACCAAGGCAAGTGCTGCTGGACCAGATCTTATCCATTATGATATGATCATACATCTGTGTGCAAAATCGATGGACCAACTGCTCTTTCTATATAATAGAATATTTCAAGAAGAGCAGTTTCCGGATTCCTGGCATAAGGCAATCGTGCTTGCCTTTTCTAAGCCAGGAAAGGATCCTTAAATCCCAGCGAATTACCGTCCTATTGCTCTGACTAGCTGTCTGTGCAAAATTCTGGAGAGAATCGTCAATACTCGCCTTATCTGGTATTTGGAGGCAAATGGGCTCCTCTCCAGATTGCAGTGCGGCTTCCGTAGGAATAGGTCAACTTTGGACCATTTAATCAGGCTCGAAACTTCCATTCGATATGCCTTTTTAAAACGAGAACACCTGGTGTTCGTGTTCTTCGATATGGAAAAAGTGTATGACACAACTTGGAGATTTGGAATTTTAAAAGAACTCTACAGCATCGGCCTTAGAGGTAATCTCCCCAATTTTATTAAAAACTTTTTATGTCATCGTTCTTTCCAAGTCCGTGTAGGATATACTCTCTCTCACTCTATTAGCCAAGAGGAGGGAGTACCTCAAGGATCCGTTTTAAGTGTTACGCTTTTTGCCCTCAAAGTGAATTCCATCACAGAACAACTTCCTCCAACTGTAAACTGTGCCCTCTATGTTGACGATTTTAGCATATTCTGTCATTCCTGCAACGTGAGGGTAATTGAGAGGCAACTGCAACGTGCCATTGACCATCTGAACTCATGGGCAACGAATAACGGATTCAGGTTCTCTCCACAAAAGACTGTTTGCATGCATTTTTGCAGAAAGCGCAAACTTTCTGCAAAAGATTTTTGGGGCTTATATTTGATAGAAAGTTGACCTTTCTACAACACATCCGTCAACTACGTGTGAAGTGCACGAGAGGCTTGAATATTCTACGTGCAATCTCCTCACATTCTTGGGGCGCTGACCGATGTACCCTTTTGCGCCTCTATCGTGCACTCGTACGATCTAAGTTAGATTACTGGTGCCAGGTATACGCATCCTCTAGACTCAGCGTACTCCGATGGTTGGATCCCATCTACCATCAGACGTTCCGTATCGCTACTGGAGCGTTTCGAACATCTCCTGTCCATAGCCTATATGTCGAAACGAATGAGCCCTCGTTATCGCTTCGCAGGAAACAGTTGTCTCTACAGTATGTTTTAAAACTGAAATCCCTGCCAAACCATCCGACGTGGACACCCGTTTTTGAGCCACCCTTGGGAAAATCTGTACAAAATTCGCCAGACTGCCAATCAACCATTCGATATTCGTATCCAAAGGCTACTCAATGATTTGAATATCACATTAGACAATGTTGCCCCATCACCAGGGCAACCTTCTCCACCCTGGCATGCTCGTGTCCCAAACTGCAACTTCTCCCTTAACAATTGGAGAAAGGACAGCACTCCATCCACCGTCTACCTGCAGCTCTTTATAGCACAGCGCTCTGAACATGCTGACTTCTTGCCCGTCTACACAGATGGCTCGAGGTCAGAAATGCCTATCGGATCTGCAGCTGTTTTCCCAGACACCACGGTATCTGAGCAGATCTCCAACGAATGCAGTGTTCACTGCAGAGATGCACACGGTTGAGCTAGCCTTAGATCGTATACCAACCACAAAAAAATATATTATATATACCGATTATCTGAGTTCATTGCAGGCTTTATCACCGATGAGGTTCAACCCTCATCGTGTCCTGACCCCGATACAGCAGAAGCTGCACTTCCTTGCACAATCTGAATTTGATGTTCGTTTCTGCTGGATCCCATGCTACATTGGGATCTCGGGAAATGATATGGCAGACTTTTCAGCCAAATCAGCGAACCTCTTTAACTCTTGCCTGTTAGTCCCCTATGCAGACTACAGGCAAGTAATTCGAAAGAAACTGGTAACCCAATGGCAACACTCATGGCATGGACAGGCTGCAAACAAGTTATATGAGATTAAGCCTGTAATTGAACATTGGCAGTCTAGTCTGCGCAGGAACCGAAAAGAGGAAGTTGTTCTATCTCGGCTCCGCATAGGACATTGTCACTTGACACATTGCTATCTGCTGAGGGCAGACGATCGTCCTATGTGTAGAAATTGTGACACCATTTTAACAGTCCGTCATATTTTAATTGAATTTCCGTCTTTTTATAATGACCATCGTTTATGTTTTAGCCATCTGTCTGAACCTTATACACTCAAGACAGATTTTATCGGACAATGACAACGTGTCAGCTATTTTTAAGTTTTTACAACTTATTAATCTAAATAACTCTATCTAGAATGTTTTCTATCGTTTTATGCTTTATGAATGTTTTATATCATATACTCTTTTTCACAATAATATACAAATAATTGAAATATTATAGTTTTATTTTTTACATCTTTTTGACTTGGCGCATTATACCCTTAGATGCTAATGCGCCATAAAATCCTAAAACAAACTACTTCGAGTAAATAACGCTAGTAGAGGAGACTACCGTAGTGTTATTCTCTAATAATTCTCTAGTAGAGGAGACTACTGTACTGTTTTTTATTCTTGATGGGCACCACCACCCAGACGCGTTTCGGAGCTTGTTGGCTCACTCATCGGTGGGCGGGCAGGCACCCTGATAATGCAGACATGCCACCACTTGGCATCTCTCATATTCTTGTTTATACTCCGGCAGAACCACCAGGTTATTAGAGTTTACAATAAATCAATCAATACAAATGTTAATCGTATTTATCACTCACGGGCTTGAACCCCGTCCACTCAAAGAGTGTGTGCTACTGCACTCGCGCTCCTGACCACTCAGCTGTGTCAGGCTATTGTGGAATTAACTTTGCAACCGTGATAGCATATCTGCATTATCAGGGTACCTGCCCGCCCACCGATAAGTGAGCCAACAAACTCCGAAACGCGTCTGGGTGCTGGTGCCCACTGAGAATAAATAACAGTAGTCTCCTCTACTAGAGAAGCGTTATTTATTCGAAGTAGTGCAATACCTGGTATCACGTTGTCGAAGGCAGCCGCAATATGAGATAAAATCAAATGATGCCGTTACACTACTTATGTAGTTAAATTTATGGGTAAACTATTATTTACACCATTATATAGTTAATTTCAACCCATAACATATTATGCCTTGATCATTTAGTCCTCAAAAAAATTATTAAAGGACGAAAGCATTCGATTGCTTTCGTCCTGATATTTCACTTTCTTTGTTAAAATTCAGATTTGCTATTCATTCATTTTTCTTTAACTGGAATCAGTTGGTTTTAGCTTCATTTTGCATTTTACTTATTTACTTTAGTATTATAGAATTTTTGGTTTTGGGTTTTTATTTTCTTTTTTCTTTGGTCTCTGTCGGGTCGACTATGATGCTCGTTTGCTCGCTTTTTCTGTTTGCCACGTATACATGATAACAGAAACAGAGGCCTTGTGTATTGCTGGTTTCCTTTGGTTTTGGCTGCCGGCCCTTGATGACGTAGTGAAAATCTTAGAACCTACAGCATTAAGCCATTTATATATCTTCATTTAATTTTATTTATATAAGTTTTTAGGTAATCTGCTTTTAGTTTCCAGGCACTTCTAATTTTTTCCATTGTAGCTACACCTGTTAGGTCAGCACTCCTACCCATACACTTATCTAATCCATTTGCGTATATTTCATTATTGTTGCCGGGCATTTCTGCTATCACTAGCATGTCCTGGATTCATAATCTATTATTATTATTATTATGTTTTCATTCTTTTTTAGACGTTCCGTTTTATCACAACAACCTATTAAACAGTTCCAAATAAAGAGAGGAAACAAATTTGTTAAGGAGTCCCTGATTGTGGTCCCCTCAAAATGATGGCAGAAGCAGAAAGATGAGAAACACTGGGCTATTGCATGCACAATTTCATTGCAACAGTTGGGCGAACTCATAATTTTTAACAAAACTAGCTTTTTCGAAATATAATTTTAAAGGGGGGGGGGAGAGAACGGTAACTGTTACTGTATCAGGTTTGCATTATTCGTTATTACCTCTCGTACTGGAGCCTTCGGCCAAGGAGATCGTGAAATATTTATTCCCTTGCGAATTAAGACAGTTAAATGCGAATGAAACAGCTGTGTATGAGACAACGATTTTGATATCTGCATTCAATACAAAGGGAAAATAGTTTTCACGAACATGTTATGGTTGTAACTGCTGCCATCTATTGGTATCATCCAGAAGTTTAAAGGTATTAAAAAAAGTATCTTTGATTTGAAGTGAACAGTACAAGTGCATTAAATACTTAACATTCGCTTCTCTCTTCCTCCATTTTTTTATTATTGTTTATATGTATGTATTGCACGTAAGCACGTACGTGTACGAGTGCTTTTTGTTTTTTCTCCGGTATCCATTAGCGAATCAAGACGAAAGAAGATAGATTCTCTCGTATTTATTGGAAAGATCCTAATGATAATTTCTCTTGACACCTTGTGCCTCACTGATCCTGCGCCTCAGTAACTTAAAGAAGTTCCATATTTGTTTGTGTTCGGATTAACCAATGTGTTCACAACAAAGCTTGCCGGTAAGGTTCCAAGATTCATTACTTTTATGTAAACTATCTCCTTTACTTTAGCTGTGATGGTGTCTCTTAGCAACAGGCTTTAACGTCCTCATTAAGTAAAAGAGGCCAGTAAAAGGAGCACAAACGGAGGAGAGAGGGGGGGGAAGAGGTGGCTCCGCCATCTACTCCTTAACAGTCCAGTGTGCTGCACTACCGGAACTTCATCAGTTGATGGCGGGGGGATGTTAGAGGCAGGAGAAGCGTAATGTCGTAGTGCTACAGGGCACTTCTCCCTCTTCCGAATGGGGTAAGCCAGGAGCACGCGGTGTAGGGAAATGTCAGGCAGCTCGCCGCCGCTGCCGTTGTCTTTGTGCGTCGACGGAATGAATAATTCACCCTGAGGTCTGCGGCATCGATTGCCTCCTGATGCTGACGGCCCCAGACGAACTGGCCAGCTTTGTATACTTCTGCGGCGTATCTCATGAAAGATGCATTCGATGCCTTCAGCTAGCTGGGTTTCTTCTCATCCTTTGGTGCAGCAGCATCGTGCTCGTGCCCAGTCAGACTAGGATTTAGGTGGAAGCTTCATCGTCATCAACCGTCAACAGAGATGGGAAACGCAAAGCTGTTTACGTCTTCTTCCTTTATTTTTTTTCTTTCTATTCCTTCCTTTTTTCTTGGAAATAACTCCTTATTGTATCTGTATTGATTTGTAGAGATTGGGATGCGGAATACTTAAGGATATTTGTTTTTCTTGGCTTCCTTGTGGGTGGGTGGGGGGAGAAGGGAGGAATGACTGCTGGAAAAGAAGTCGAGAAAAACGAATGTGCATTGTGCATTGTGCATTAAACTCCTTTGCTTTCTTTGTGTGTTTTCACTATTCAGTTTTGTGAATTTTTCTTGCAAAGAGCCCCTCGTATTGTCCTAACCGAGGTGGAATAAAACAAGCAAAGCTAGGATTTCGATATTCGATAACCGGAGGTAATCTTTGTCCAAAATTCGTGGAGAAAGGAGTCTCCTTCATTTTCCTTCAAGGCATTTTTTTCTGTTTACTTTATCTACCGCAATTGGCGAAGTTGTGCTATTAAAACTGTTGCATGCTTCGGAACTGAGTTAGCCGGCCTCAGAGTTTTAGACAAACTAGACTCAAATTACACACTCGTCCTTATAAATATGACTCATTGGCACTTGATTACGGCCTGAATCGCGTTGCCGCTGAACCCTAACAACTCAGGTTAATCCACTTCATCGTATACGCAGTATAAAACATGTGGATAGTAATTGTGCAGAATATTAATCTTTCTATTTAAAACATGGAATGATGGTGAGCGAACGTAAACCGATTTTATTTGATAGGAGAAAATACAACGATTTTAGATGAAGTTCACTGTTTGGTACACGCATTTAGCTGGAGAACAGCTTGTGCATTTCAAAGCGATTCGCTCGGACTAACAGAGTAAATCGTATGAAAGGACAAAAAATTATTTTATATTAACAAAATGTTTTTGTTATAGGGTAAAAATACACAATTGTATTCACTTAAAACAGTTTCATATATGGCGTACAAAAATAACACCACTGCACGGTTTTGATGTTTGTGAACTAATAGCTGTTTGTAACTCAGTTTTTTACGCTGATTTCAGAAATGTTATTCGCTTCCCCCCCCCCATAAAGTACTCTTTTCAGAAATCACTTAAGTTGATGTCATTTGGGAATTTGTAAACTAAGTCTTCACATGTTGGCAACACTGCCTTCAATCATTTGTTTCCTGAGCTTGAGAGCTTCATGAGGCAGTGTTTATCAGTGTGAGCTGAGTTTATTTTTGAGGTTATAGTGTCAAAATTGTGCTAAAAAGTGAATAAAATGTCTTCACGCAAGTCTTTGAACAATCCGAACTTATTTTGTTATATTTTTGGAAGTTATGTAATCCTCAAGCAAAGACAAGATATATTTCAAAATTTAAAAAAAAAAAATGTATATTGTACTTTCTTTGGAGCGAAACTCAGTGACCAAGATAGAGTTGGCTCGACATAAAGTTTGCCAAACCTGTGAAGCATTGAGATTATGGAAAAGGGGTACAAAAAAAAAAAAAAAAACAGGCTGTGCCTTTTGCAGTTTCCATGATTTGGCGGCAGCCTTCAACCGCTGTAATGAGTGTTACGTTTGCTTAGTTAATGTAGAGGTATAGAATGCAAAGAGTAAGGACAATGTCTGTCCATATATTCCGTACCCACCGGTATTGCACTATCTCCGGTGGGTGCGGGATTTATGCTTCTTGCACGATAGTTTAATAGCAGACCCAGGTCCGGCTCCTTGTGCCAGGGATGGGCACCAGGTACCAGCTGTTGGCTGCTCCCTGGTGGCTAAGTGGCCCGACACACAAACAATCAACACACAAACAAACAATCAACACACAAACAATCCTTGAAATACTGTCTTTTATTTACTGTTCTGTTCTAAGTTGAACAAAATTATTAAATTAAGCCCAATTAAATTAAATAAATTTAACTAGGTTAAAAAATGGTGTGTGTGTGTGTGTGTATTTTTTTTTTCCGATCTTTATTTATCACCTCTTTCACGTTAGACACATTTAACAGGAGTTCTAGGTGGAGATGGGGCGTATAGGGGCCACCCCGACGCGCGCGCACGCACACACTAGACCAGTCCCACGTGGAGATAATATGCCGATTCCATGCTTTTCACTTGGGTTGGAGAGTGCTAAAAGTGAAGCTTCTGAAAAAGAAGAAGAAATGGAAGTCTACACGCCTGGAGACATAGAGTCCAACCAGCCCTCAACTGTTTTCTCAACATGAACTTAATGATCTAATAAGAAATTTTAATTTTCCAAAAGAATCTACAGAACTTCTTGGTTCTAGACTTAAGTCAAAAAACTTCTAGCACACGGGACATTTTTCTCGGTATATACAAAGAGAACGAGAACTAGTCCCTACTTTTTTTTGAGGACGATTCTGTTTTTTTTTTTTTTTCAGTAATATAAATGGCTTAATGAACTATTTAGCAATTAGTTGCACTCCTACACAGTTGAAATTTTTATTAGCTAATCAAAGAGGAGTCTCAAAGGTGTTTACTCCGCAGAGTAAATAAATATGGGTCAATTCCAGTAGCTTACTCTGTGAATTTGAAAGAAACATATGAGAACTCGAAGACGGTTCATACAGAATATTTGTTGACAAATATTCTGTATATTTGTCAACAAATATTCTGTATTAACCGTCTTCGAGTTCTCATGTTTGGTCGGTTGGTTGGTCTGTGCAGACTTTAAATAAAGTGATAGGCATGTAACTTAGACAGCCACCAGGCTACACAAAAATTCCTTACTTTTATGTGTAAGTGGGGCAGTCGGGGAAGCAATAAGCATTGGGAAGTCAAGGTCATGGCCAAAGAGGAGCAGTTTGTTGCCTGAATCAAAGAATATACTGTCTTTCATAAACCAACTGTCCTCCTTCCACCCTTGCACGTCAGACTGGGTTTGATGAAATAGTTTTTGGAAGTTTTACCTCAGGAAGATCCCGGCTTCAACTACATTTTGTACTAAATCCCTATCGATCACCCAAGAGAAGCAAAAAGAAGGTATTTTTGTTGGACCCCAAATTCGCAAACTGATGAGGGACTGAGATTTTAAGGGAACTACGAATAAAAAAGAAAAACAGTGGATTAGCTTAAGGTCCATTGTTGAGAACTTCTTAGGGAACAATGAGGGCCCATACTACAATAATAGAATGGAAAATATGTTGGCAAACTTCAAAAGTGAGCTGCAACATGTGTCAAGGTACATTTTTTTACACTCTCATTGTTGTTGTTGTTATTTTGGTTTTTAGGAGCATTAGCAACTAAGGCCATATTGCTCCGATACACTCCCATATCGATTACTTCCCAGAAAATAAAGAACAGTGCGAGAGGTTTCACCAGGACATTAGAGACATGGAGATGAGTACCAGGGGAGGTGAAATGCCAGCATGATTGTGATTTTTGAAGAAACCTGACCTTCTGGGGGGAAAAAAAAAAAAAAACGGAAGTAGTTATTTTTGAATTCAGCGTTAAAAATGATTCTGAAACACTCTTTACTGAGAAAGCGTCAGTGAATTTTTTTCCAATTTCAGAGTAGTGTAATATAAAATGGCTATTCTAGTTTTCCGCTGCATTTTTTAACAAAGAGGCCTTCCTACTGCTATCCTGCTTGGGTCCTTGCACAAGTTGACGCCACCTCCGGTTCACAGAAAGAAATTACTTTAAAAAGCGTTAGTTATTTCAATTAATTAAATTTAGAAAAACTCATTTTTTTAAGTTCTGTGAGGACAAGAGAGGACACGAATGTGTCAGGGGATCCATCTTGTTAAAAACCGTTTGCAAGGAATGTAGGTTGACTTTTACACAGATTATTTGTGCATTTCTCATGTACTCACCCAGGATGTCCATTGAGAGAGGCAAAAGAGCTTCTTAACTCATTCTCTAACAGTCGTACTGTGCAAATTATAATGGGAGAATCCACAAGTCTTTATCGATCTCATTAAGGTTTGAAATTTTATCTTTTAGCCTTCCTCGCTTAGACACCATTTTCGAAGTTGATACTTTACTAATAACAGTCAAATGTGACAGCTTTAACGGAATGTGATCAAAAAGTTCTGGGACAAGTGTATTTCTTATATATGCATGCATTTTTATTAGGCACGGCTTTCATTTAAAATACATCGCTCATTGTTCGTAATCAGGCCTCGACAAATTTATTCAAGATCTAGTTGGCGTTGTTGAAAGTTTAGTCGTGAGATGGAGGAGAAACAACATATTTAAAAAGAAAAAAAAAAAAAAGTATTCTAGAAGATCCATTACCTAGTAAATTCGAGTAATGTAATGTATTTATCTTGTTCATTGGGTGTTTAACTTGCTTGCTAAGCGCAAAATTCATCAAGTATTATTTCAGCTTCCTAATGTAGACGATGTCAGTTAACCTTACACAATAATATTGGATAGTCCATTGATAATTAATCTTTGCAGAAATTAAAAACTTTATCTGTATCTTAAATTACTTCTAAATGAATGTGGGTATAATTAATTATACACAAGAGATGATAAATTTCAAGGTCACTACCCGAGTTACGAACACTTGACTTATGACCATGTTGCATGCGAACAAAGCTCTGTAAGATAAACAGTATAATGTTTTTACGATTGAGCAATCCTCCAACATAATTTATATTTTCCGTGATCAATTAAAAAGGAATAAAGTTTACTATATCGATATGGGTTAGAAACTGATTAGAAATGCCCTCCAGGTAACTTTAATTTTTGCATTATTATTACGAAAACCGTGTACCTTTGTTGGGATATCACTCTTCTTCACGTTTCTTAAACAATAAGATTCATTCTTTTTAAAATGATATCAATAGTTTTACATCCGTACTATGAGTCCATGGTACTGGATCTTTGTCGAAAGTCATTCCAATGGTCGTAAAATAAATAGTGGAAGTTCAACATTGCAGGCGCTAGACCGATCTGTAAAATAAAAACACGGTCGCCGTGGTGACCGTGCTTGTCGAGCCCTGTTCATAATACACTTTAGATATTGATAATCTGGTAACTGTTCTCCCCCCCCCCGCGGTTTGTTTTTGTCTTGAACAGTTTGCATCAGGGAAAACATGTCCTTTTAAAACCCCAATTTAAGAATATATTATAGCGAAAAAATTTATTCAGAATACTGTCCGTGATATCTTATATTTCCAGGGTGCTTGCGCCATCAGTTAAGAGAGCTTGCTGACGTCAGTTAATACGAAACAGAACCAGGACTGCCGAAAGCCTCATGTAGAAATCTTCGGAAATAACCGTGATATCTCTGCACAGGCTTCTAAACCATGAAGGACAAAACAAAACTGAGTGGTCGGCTAATCACCTGGCTGAAAAATAAAACCTTTAAAAAATTTGTGATTGGCGTTCTCCAGTATTGTTTAAAACCTCTGCAGAGATATCACCGTTATTTCCATAGATTTGCTGTTCGTCACTGATTTTATTTTTTTTTCCTACATTCATTGCCCTTTATAATAGAATCAACTGATTAAAACATGAACTGAGTCATTTCTTCCTTTATTATACATTTCTGTTGTTAAGTGCGTTTTGTATTGCGTTTGAGCTCTGTTATACGCATCATTGATACACCGTCACGTACCCTCGTTATTTCCTCCCCTACCGTTACCTTGGAAACGTTGTCACTTTGTATTTGCTTTTTGTGTTTGATAAGCCTAATGCCCCGGCAACATTTGCTTTGTGGTATGTTGATCTATTTGTTTTGCAAACTGGAAGGCCACCTCTGTTTCACGATACCATTTATTAAGCATTTTATTCCTGGCTGGTGTCGAAATTGCTTTGGCCTTTAAGACTATGCGGGCCCTGTTATTAAAAATAATTGTGCAGACCGGAATTCTGCAAGATGGTCGGATAAGAAACTTATCCAGTTGTAAATTCACCAGCCTCTAACTGTAGAATATTTCGTGACCACTAAATATCCTCTTGTAGATTGTTGATAAATATCTTCTTGTAGAGTGTAGTTAAAGATCGTAATCCCAGTTGCTCTGAAAGAACAAATATCTACAGTCAGCCTAACTTAACGATATGTACCATACAATTTAGGCAGAGCAAAACCTTTAACAATTATCATTGATAATTCTCATTGTGTGTTTTTTCTACAGAAATATTTACGTAAATACTGGATGTAACTTAAACTTCTTTTATTACGTTACGGACCCCTCCTCTGGGCTTCAACTCCATGATATCCGTCAGGGAAAGTTACGTAAATTCGCTGTTACGCAAGCGTTAACGAATTCTTAAACCTCAGCATTTATTCTCGACTTAATTCTGCTATTATTGTATGTCACGTGATTGAGAGTTGTGGGCGTCGCCAACGAAGATACGGTTTCCAGCGTAAGTCATTTTTAATGTCAAAATCAAGGCTTGTCGCTGGATCACTTCCACGTCCGCGGCCCGCACCATATTCTAGTCCCGAACAGCGCTTCTTCGATCTTCTTTTCAACAGTCTTCGTTCTTCTCCCACTTCCCGACTTTTTTTTTTTTTTCCCCTCATAACACAAGTGTTTTAATTAAAAACTCCATTAAAGTCAAGCTCGAATTAAAAGCAATTCACTTTTTTCTCGGAGCTACTGAGAATCTCTAAAGCCCATCTCTCAAGTTTTCAATATGTTAAGATTTCATTTTCAATTGCGTTTCTTCGCCTAAAAATTCCTCTTGGATTATTTCTGCAGCGTTCAGTTCACGTTAAAAGGCATCTCTTAAAAAAAAAATCCTTGTTATTATTCAATAAAAACTGTAGTAAAGGATCGCGCAGTGCTTACAGAGAAGCAGCAATCCCCGTGTAATTAGCAAAACAGGAATAAGACTCGACATCAATAGCCAGGCGGATAACAGCCGAATACCAAGTGATTGTCAACATGGAAGACTGAACAACTGAATGTCTTAAATTGAATGCGATTGTTTTATTATTATTGTTTTTAAATCAGAATTTTACGTAAATGAAGACAACAGAACATTACACGTACTTGTAATTTCTTCCATAGTTTTTCTGTTATGATTATGTACAGAAAGCGATTAACTTCCATAACAGACTACTATGGTATAACACAGAAGTTTAGAACATAAACCAGTCATCGTGGAGAGTAGAGTTCATTTGTATGTTATCATTTTTCAATATAATAAGGCCGCAGTAGCCGAATGGTCAACTGCGCGGGTGCATGAGTACACGTGCCTTGAGTGATCCGAGTTCAAGCCGGTGACTGCTGAATACGGTACTGTTTCTTGTATTCTCTCTACCTTTGTGAACTCCTCTGACCGTGTGGTCGTCCCGGAGTATAAACAGAAAAAAAATATTTTTTTAAATTTGGGATTTATATGTAAGCATTGTAAGTGGATCTAAATAAATGTTCTGTTTATACTCCAGAACTATCGCGTAGGGTCAGAAGAGTTTACAAAATAGATAGAGAATACAAGAACAGCGTCTTATTTAGTAGTCACATTTGTCTAGAATAACTCAACTCAGACGAGTGTACTATTGTACCATCATGTGTGACCACTCGCTTAGTTTTTTTAGAATTTGATAACTAGGGTTATTACATTGTGGATAGAAGGTTCAGATTTACACCATCGTTTTCTGTTAAATGAATGTGTTGCTTCGTGCATAGTTTATAGTTAAATATCGAATTATATAGGTGCGGGGTGCGATATGGGTTTTTCCCGAAGGAAAGAGCGTGTGTTTATTTTGGAATGTTATTGTGCATCCGAAACATTTTTGTCGTACTAAGCGACATTTGATGATAACTATCCATACGGGTCTTTACCAAATAAAACCGCTTGTCATGTAATTGATAATTTTGAAGATATTATTTGTAGAGTTTCTTCAAACACACTTAAACAAACAAACATATATACACAAGCCAGTTGGACACTTCCAACACTCTTTGTAATAATTTCAATTAAATTTTGTATTCGTTTTTAATATAGTCTTGTATTGCAAACTGCGTTGCAGTTTCATTTGATAGGACTGTAATTCTAATACAGATGATGTTGTTGATGACGTATTATTCAGTCTTCATTTACCTGATGCAGTTTTTTTTTTTTTTTTTTTTTTTTTTGCGTTGTATGGCTTTTATGATAGTATAATGGCTTCAAATCCCTTTGGCGAGCGAAAGAAAGGCTTTTGCAGTCAGGGCGAAATAAACGAAATCAAGCGGAAGGAGAGGATTTTCCTGATGAGTTATTTTTGGTTTTCAGCCCACAGAGTATGCAGATCCAACATCCGTTCTAATATGTAGAACACACCAGCACACGTGGACTTTGGGGGCTTCGGATTTTGGGGGTTAGCATTTTCCCATTGTGCTCCGGACTCTAGTTCCGGGCGCTCCTACAATTTTCGGATCCAGGGAAGGCTCGTGGATAGTCACACATATACAGTTCCCATCCATCTGTCACCCAGAGACCTTGTTAAGCACCCAGTATTCCTAAAATTTTTTCCATTTTTTGCTTTTGTCCATCAAAATTGCCAGACACTTATGTCACACACCATGGAACATTTTTCTAAACAAAATGAATAATGGTAGTCTCTGATACTGAATGTATACAGAACACATAATTTAGACATTGATTTTTTTTTTCTTTTTTTTGTAGTAGTTTCTCTTGTCACTTTGTCTATTATCAAAGCTTTTATTGGCATCAACTATGAGATAACAGAACAATAAATAACATGCTCGTGATTACTTAAGCCTGTGATTTAATAATTAAAAACAAGTTAGTTATATTTCAGATGCGTTAGAACTAGTAATAATTCATGAGTAAAAAAAAAAAAAAAAAAGAAAGAAAAGAAAAGACCCAACACGAGCAAAAAACGACTTTTATGGTACGAACTGAAAACATTTCGTTTCTGCGCATCCACCATATTCCTGTTCATTCCTTCAATTAGCGTACGCCAAAAAAACATGTCTATAATATCCAGTGCTTTTGCTATTATTATTATGATTATTATTATACAGCATATGGATAGTGGATGTTGGGATAATAAAATAAATAATTATTGCCGAATTTCTATTGGTCCGATTTTAATAAAATTTCGTGAAAATCCATCTATTTGGAGTCGAGTGCGGACGGATAAAAGAAATAATTATTGCCGGATTTTTATTGGGCTCGATTTTAATGAAATTTTGGATGTTTCGACAAATATTTCTAAAAGAGCCAAATATAAAATATTATGAAAACCATCGATTAAGAGTCGGATTATTACTTACGAACCGAAAGACAACGGATCTGTCCAGACAGTAGGCGCATTATGAATACTGTCTATGCTAACGCGCCTAAAAAACTCAAACTTTTATAAGTACAATATAATTTATGTTTAATAGCCAACGATCGCTGCGTTGCGATAGATTTTCACCTCAAAATGTCTTCATGTATCACACAGTGACGCGCGTTAGATTTTCTGTAAAAGCAGTAGCTTTTACAGAAAATCTAACGCGCGTTTCTAATACACCAGTAGGTGTATGGCTTTCACTTGTTCTTTTATCATTTCCAATCACGCTTTTGCATAGCACGGAAGTCATAAATGGTAAGCAATTTGAATGACTCGCGTATTTGTTGCAAAGTGGCTGATCATAACAATAAATGTTATTTAGGAAATGAAAGGTCCTAACCATTGCATAATTCATGTTTGGAAATGGTACACGCGAAATGCAAAACTGGATAAATGGGGGGTGGGAGAGAGAGAGAGAGAGAGAGATCCGATTGTCAGTCGCCGTTGTAATAATCGCAGAACACCACTGTCAAGCTCATTTTCTAAATAAATTGCGATTTTTACTACCCATTGAAGGTCCGATGGTCGTCTTCCCAAATAAATGTTGGACTGCTGACACACGATGAGATTTTAATGCTCAATGATGAAATAATAATTGGCTCGTAATTGGTACTGAATTCATTTCATACCTGATCTACCTCCGCTTGGTCGTTCTTGTTGCTGGTTATCGGCCTGTGAAAGTGAGATGGTCAAGTAGCGAAGAGGGTGACGAGTAAATAATTGGAGAAGTGCGTTCAATAGTGTTAACGGTTGAACAGTTTCATTGTCGTTATGTCGCGCGCATCTAATAAAATACGATACCGATACTCGGGAAAATACACCAGCTAGCAAGGACATGGATCTGAGATAAACTTTGAGTACGAATTTCTGGAATTTGGTCTCGTTCTGCTTTACCACTTTCTCGTTCTGCTTTACCACTTTCTCGTTCTGCTTTACCACATTGCTGGTAAAATAGAACAATAATTGTGAATAAGAAAATTAATTTCGAAATTGGCCGGGGGAAAAATTTGATTGTTTTCAATGCAAATAATCAGTGGAGATGTTTTGCGCTTTAGCGTTGAAGAGTTACTTGTAGCATAAGCGAAATAAAATCGATTATGTCAATTTATTGATATGCTCAGATTTTCGACAACCCTAAATCTCTTCCTCAGCGTTATCCCCCAGCGCTACCTAAGCTCAAAGTGAACTGTGCTTGGTCGGTTCACCTGACCTGCACGTTGTTGCTCTGTAACGCTTTAACCGCAGTCACGCGCCCGAGGGATGAAAACCAGTGGCGAGATCGCAACTAATTCTCCTAACCCCTGACCCAAGTAGAATAGTTAATTTTCAGTAAACCATTCCCCACTGACCTTTTGTCTTTCTTTCAGCCGTTTCGTTTCCGTGGCAACGACGAAGTCAGACCTTTTATTCTTTTACCCTTGCAGTCCGTTGCGGAAAACTGCATGTTGTCTGAAGACTGGGATAAGATGAGGGGATAGAAGACTGAGCGTCTTTTTGACATCCCTGACTTGCACTGGCCTTGAGTTTTTGTAGCTGTAAGTGTTTACTGGGGCCCACCCGATCAAATGAGATAACAAATTCGAGGAATACTGCTGTTCAATTTTCTAAAAGTTTATGAAGGCAGACTTTCTCTTTAAAAGTATTTTTTAATTTGATTTTTATTATTATTTTTTTTAAACCCTCGGTGCTATATACGTATTCTATGCAAGTTCTTCCTGTATTATCACGCATGCTACCAATCATCTTTCCGAATTTGTTGTGCAGGTATAATCACATAGTGAGCGGCCATGTTTACCCACAATTCTCTCTTTGACAGCTCTCGGTTGACTACCCTAATCAGTATTAAATTACTGGCATCAGAGTAATTCTTCACTCATCTACCGGTACCATATTAGGACATTCCATTAACACCCAATTACAGTGTGTTGTGGTTGGGGTTCCGTTGATACGGAGGTCGCCGACCAGCCATCCATCTCAATCGAAGGGTCGGGTTCGCCACACGTTAGCGTTTGAGCCACTTGTCTCGCTGACAGGGATTATATATAGCAAAGGGTTGAAGATAACAGTGTCGGCGCTTCAAGAAGTTTTCCGATGCCGATCAGTAAGACTGATGTCTTTTCATTTGCCTGACCAGGGGGGGTGGGGGAAGGGGAATATGTTTGATTATTATCTCACCACCCTGTGTTTATTTCAGTAGGCAATTTTTAAAACAGAAGGATGACCGGACGAGGGGAATCGTTTAGAATGATATAGAGTGTGCTGTTGTGGGGTGGGGGGGGGCGTTGCTTAAGGAGGACAGCTAATAACTTTTTCTGATAAGTTATAATTGTTTTTTTTACACCAGTTCTGAATATTGTCTTAAAATGGCTATCATTGTAAATAGTATTGATGCAACAACGGTTTCTAAAAGTATCATATACTTTTCATCATATTTACTTGACTTTTCGAACAGCAAAGAAAGCGTTCCATTATCGAGACCTGCTTAGCTTCTGTTTAATGTGAAATGGGCTAGTTGGGGAGGTGGCTGTGGCCAAGACCCAGTAAGATACTTATATGTTATCCAGTACTAAATCGGAGTTGCGAAACACTTCTAAAAATTACTCCCTTCTTCAAATATATCTCTCAATCCCTTTATTATCTGAACCAGAGGAAATGGCGCTTGTCCACTGTAGCACCGCGCATTCTAATTCCGGCAGCTTGCACTTGTGTGTGCCCAGTGGCGCCTCCTGTGATAATAAACAAACGCCGTCTTTTTTCTGCACTAAGAAAACGTGTAAAGAGGGCAGCCACAAGGTCAGACGAGGTGAACGCTTATGAATTGCACACTCCTCTATTTATAAGCGTGTCATGGGCAACTGTTGACGCCAAAGAAGAACTTTGTGATAAGCTCTGTAGCCATCACTGTTACTAGGGTTGAGTACATGCTCTTGTCAGTCGCTATAAAGATACACGCATGCACCCACCATCCATGTTGTCTCGGACGTGCAAATAATCTGTTACACTCAAGCTTGGTTTTCATTTCTTACATCGAAAACCGTTGCTTCTGTGTTGGATGACACAAAAACAACCTTTGGTTGTTTTTGTGTCAGCTTCTCTGGCTTCAGTAGAGATTTTAGCATTAATTTGCCAATCTGACTTCTGTTATCAGGATTATATTGGCGTCCCTATACAAAATACAGTATTGGTATATACGGGATTCTATAGAGGGAAGTCAATGAACATAACTGAATAAAAACAAATAATGGCACTCAAAAAACTCCGATTTAAGTGCTTGAGAAATTATGATCTTTAGTCTCATTTGTTATATGTAAGTTCGGCCTGTTTGTTATATGTATACAATTAAATATTTATATTTTCGATTGATTTTCCATTGGGGAGGGGCGGGACTTCACTGTGCAAAAAATCTTCAAAAAGAGCTGTCGATGTTAAAATAAATTCTGTTGCATTTTTAACTATATTTTACGAATATATTTAATAACCAAATTGACTCGGCGCCCTCCCTCTATTTCATTTCAGCCCGAGCGACTTTAGGCACAGACACTTTTTCTGAAGTGAAAACAACTTTAATGTCTTTGTCAAAAGATTAAACTCAATGAGCAGATCAGGATCGGTTACAATTTTCTGGCAGATCATTATTCAAAACACACATCTTTTTGTAAAAACATAATAGCATAACGAACGAAAGCAACGATATCTCTTAGAAAAGCTTACTTTACAAAGTAGCACAGCATCATATCTACAAGCAGATACCAGACAAGAAGGCATACAATTGTATTTGAACATGTTACAGTTCTGCTTAAAACTGCTTTTCAAAAGCAAAAAAAAAACTATGGAAGCCTTCAGTGTGTTGTTATCCGTCACATATAATGTGTTATCAACTAGATGACTAGTTTATTAAACGATACTGTAATAAACCAAGTTACAAATTATAAGTTTCCAATATGTAGTTTCCCTAATAAAGTGCTTTTAGTATTTTATTAGTGGGAAGACACAGCCTAAGCTGTGAAAGGTGTTATTGCTGATCTATACGATACTTCAGTTAACAACAATAATATTTCCTTTGGAGCAGGAGAAATTTTTCACTTGCCACTCATTTGAAATGGGTTATAGGGTTTCCAAATTGAATGTAAAAAATAATGAAAGTATATTATTGCGACTGCTTTAAAAATGGTGGTAAATTAATTTAGGATGCTGTCAAAGGACTACTGCACGAAACAACACAGCACATCGATTGCAGCACTCTAAACGGCGTAGTATGTTTGTAATACTTAAAATGGTGGTCATTAATCATCAAGAATAATGTGTAATTATCCGGTATTTGCATCATGAAAACTCCTATTGAAATGATGGGAAATGTCGGAAGTTCATCCTAACAGCATTATGGATGTGAAAAATGTAAGTAGCTGGTGCAAAAGATTAGTGATGGACAGGAGTTTTGAAGAGAATGAAGTGAGCCAATACCTCGAACTGTCGTGTTGAGACCAACTTTCGCAGGGTGAAGAAATGTTTTTCGGCAACAGGAGATAAGTTTCTGAAATTGCGACGTCTACAGGCATTTCTATTGACTCCGTACATACTTCATGGGGATCTCATCTTGAGCAGGGTGTCAGCCAGTGGGATTCCACGGCAGCCTTTTCAGGAAAAACTTGACATTCGTGTCAAGTTGTAAAGCACTGCTTACTAGAGATGCCTCAATGAATGGTTGAATTGGCGGTCTGAATTCAGTCCGCCAAGTGGAAGCATGCTGACTCACTGCTTATCCAAAAAGTTCCGTGTTTCTATTAATTTTGGAGTGAATGAATAATATGGGGAGTTTATTACTCGCCTCCAGAAATGAATACGCAGTGATATTGTTTCTCAATGTTTTAGATTGGTTAAATTTTGAATAATACGAAGAATATCATAGAATCACTTAAGAACTTGCAAAAATAAATTGATGGTGAATACATTTTCTACCGGGTTTGTAAACTTGTTCTCTTAATAGAGCTGTTAATATTAGATTTAATAAATGGCATTCTGATATGATCCTCTATTACATTATAAAAACGATTTAATGACAATGATTATTATTAGGATATCAAGTTCCACTTTTTTTTTTTTTTTCTGGTGGTGAGTCTGTCTGCTTGACTTGTCTATATAATCAGTAGGCACCTTAGAGGAGAATTTGCATATATCTCACTGATTTTGAAAAGCAGTGTTTGTATATGCCGCAATGTTATGTGAAATGACATACGCTCTCCTCACTTTATTGCTTCTGCACGTAGTATGCAGATGAATCTCGCTGTGTTTGTGTGTGACGAATATTTAATGGTGAAAATATTTTGTCAGCCAAAGTATTACACAAGTTCGTGCTATTCTAGTTGTCATTTCGCTTTGCCGACTACACCACATAGCGAGCATCTTCAAGGATGAAACACGAAGCGTCCGTCAGTCAATTAAAATTTCATATGCAAATAAACATTAATTATACAGTTAAGGGTCCAGTAAAATCAGGATTAATCGTTTGTTGAATCTGATGTTTACTCACTAATAAAATCCGTAATAAAGTGCTTTTAGTATTTTATTAGTGGGCAGACCGCCTAAGCTCTGAAAGGTGTTATTGCTGATCTATACGATTCTTCAGTTAACAACAATGATATTTCCTTTGGGGGAGTAGAAGTTTTTCACTAGCCACTCATTTGAAATTACGGTTGGATTTTGCTTAGGGTGGAGGAATTTCTGATAGCTCTTTCAAAATTTCTTGTTTATCGATCGTATTTCGAGGCGTATCGTTTCTCCATCCATCCCTCCAGATGTCTTTTTCTAACAGCAAACACGCAAATCGATCCTTGTACTACATATGAGGTTAACATACACGATGCAGTGACGCCGCCCTGCCTGAGTTGCCTCGATCCGAATTAAGAACAATCCATCGCAGCTTTTTGTTGTCTGATTTCAGTCCTCTTAAGACGAAACGATAATAAAAACAGTGATAGAAGCGCTCGCATGAATTTTCCATGATTATGTTTTCAGCAAGGAGTTGCAATATTTAATGCGTCTTCATACTGAAAACTTTAAACGTAACAGTATTGAGTGGTAGTCACCTTTAGTATGAAGTGACCACGGAATATTTCTTAATATTAGCGAAATCCCTCCCGCGACTGAGCGCAACTCATAAAATAGCATAGTGATAGTGTTAATCAGCTAGTCTCGACCATGACCCAGTTATGTGATGTTGCGTACTGGGAATTTGTGGATAAATTCCTGATTACTGGAATGAGCGACTCGCATCGTAATGGTATATACCATTAATGCGATGTCTACACTACAGCATATTGCCTTTTTAAAACAGTTCAAGTGAAATCGTTAGTGACTGGGTCTTTATGTACACGTAGCAACCCAAAGAGGTGCAACAGAAGAATGTTTGCGTAATTAAACTGATAACAAGTACCTGATAGCAAATTTCACTTGGAAACATGGCGACTTGATTTAAACTTTTTGGTTTGAGTTTGTCATCTTGCAAAACACCATACTGCACGCCCAGATAACACAACTGCGTGCAAATGACGTAAATGCAGACCAGTGAACCCCCCCTCTCTTGGATAAAAATGGATAATAATACCTCCCAGTAATACACATCCACGCCTCATACAGTAGGCTGGTATCATCAACCTTGAAGCCTAGAGAAATTTTATTTCGCGATATAAATGAACTCAGATAAAACAGGAAACTAACTAAAAGATTTTCTGCATGTCACAGTTTAATCTTAGCTTTGTTTCTGTAGTTAGCAACGATTTAATTTCATTTGCCACTAAGTAGCCTGTTGCTTTCCTACATTGGGCTGTATTTAAAAGTCAATTTGATTTCAACAATTCATTATTTGTGTGTGACGAGTATTTAATGGTGAAAACATTTTGTCAGCCCAAGTATTACACGAAGTTCGTGCTATTCTAGTTGTCATTTCGCTTTGCCGACTACACCACACAGCGAGCATCTTCAAGAATGAAACACGAAGCGTCCGTCAGTCAACAAAAACCAGTTCTTTCTTGTGTCTAATGACCTTGGTTAGCCACGGAAAGCTTATGATACCAAGAATAATGGTTCAAGCACGGTGGCGGCGAGTTGGTAGGAGAGTCGTGTGCGGGGTAAGCAGCGCTAAATTTCGAAGTGGTCAAAACATCTACCGTTAAAAAATGGCCTTCAGCTCCTCACTCTCCTTCCTGTTTTTTTTTTTTTTTTTTTTTTGTAACTTACAGAGTTCGAGAAGAGTCATAATTCCCGCTTGGTTGCCTTCACACGGCTTCTGTCACGGACAACAAAGGTCACGCCTCTGTGATATGTTAGAAAACATTTACCGATAACGCTTCCTGGTCACTGTGAACGCTCAGAAAGGTCAGGTTGTTCATCGCTAGTGTGGCCCTGGATTCGTCGTGATGTCAACAAGTCGACAACGTTAGTGGCGTGTATGCAGAGCACAGAAATATGAACCTTGCTTAGTTTCATTGCTTGTATTTAACCCTGCTGAATCAGAGGAAAATAAATTCGAGGAAGAGCTGTTTGAATAAAGGAAATTTTAATTCCTCGAAATGAGAGATTAATTATAGCCACTCTGCTTGATTATATGGTCAATTAAAAAAAAGTGAAAAATTGCTTAAGGATTTTCTTCCCACAACAGAGTTATGCATCGAATAAAAACATGTCTGACGTAATGCGAGCAAATTAGAAACATGGAGACATTCTGACTGGCAGATTAAGTTCCATAGAGAATATAGTGGAGAATTATTTTACAGTGGTTTCAGCGTTCATGGATTATGAATTTTAAGACATTGCTTTTTGTACACTGCATATGGATGGTTGTTCGTTATTTTTTGGGAGATATTTGGCTCTTTGACTGCTTTAGTCATAGTGTGCGAGTTCATATGGGTTTATCGTGCAGTACCCTTGGCTATTGTCGCGCCCAATCTAATATGAAGTACGGTTTTCTCTCCGTGAATTATCTTTATTTTACAGTCAACACAGTGAACTGTATATTGTTATTGGCTATAAATTCTTGAACAATTCGCCAGAAAAAAAAACCCAACTATTCGCTGGATAGTGTTCGACACTAAACTCCTGTAGCTAGGAGTTAAATGAAATGGGACAGTTCCTCCCAGTCCAAAGTATCCTTGTTAGCAGGCTAGAAACAGGGTGTAATTCAGATATATTCTGACAGCATACCTTCAGCCAATGATAATATCAGTGCATAATTACATCAAAAGTGCATGTGTTTCCAGATTACGATCTTGGAGAACTGCCAGAAAAATTAAATCACTCCAGGTGCCGATGTTTTGCTATTGTGAAATATTTTCTCAAAAGATAAATGAGATTTTGTGGAAACATGTACAGATATCTAACAGCGGTTATAAGAATTAATTTCCAGAAATTTATAATATGAATTTTTAGTAGTACAGTAGTGCTTTTCATTAATAGAAAATTCTGTAAGATTTTTTTTTATTACCGCTGTTTTAACAACATATTGATGAGAAATTTTAATAAAATTCATTTTATTAAAAATGAAATGGAATAAAAAAATGGAATGAAAGATCAATTTATTTATTGACTAAAATACCCTTTTATGATATTTATATAAAAATAAATCACATTATTTATTTTTATATAAATTATAAATATATATATTATAAATCACATTATTTAACCTTAAAAATGTGTACCGCAAAATTTTAAAACTGACACTAACATGATTTGAATCTTTTTTTTTTTTTTTTTTAATAGCTGTAGATAAAATAATAATAAAAAATAAAATCAATCAATAAATAAATATGCTCATTATTTAAATGATTATAAATGAAATTAGTGTACATTAGTGCGTTTCCCATGCGATCCGAAAGGGTTGAAGAGATGCGGATATAATGAAAACCATATGCTGTTTTTATGGAGAACATTGCTGAATATTGGGAATTGGCTTTGATGGTTTGCAAAGTTCCTACCTGGCAACTGTGATCTGTCCAATTCGCCTCTTTCTAATCAACCGACTGAAAACATAAGCCTTTCTGGAAACTTTTCTCACAGTGAAACTCATGTGCTTCAGTCGAGGCTGTAGTCATCCAATATCAAGCTGAGCGAGTTTTTCATCCCGCTTGTCATATGTACAGTGGGTTAGACATACTCACAATAAAGAATATATGAAGAGCATATGAACTTAGTCATTGTGACTAAAGGGGTGGATGCACAACAAATCCTCCAAAATAAAAACAGGAGCGTATTTTTGGGCCATTTATGGAAGAAATCTGAGTTGAAGATGAAAGGATGCTTTGTGATATTCGTCTAAAAAGACAAAGGTTAGATTCCGAACAACTTCTGTTACTTGCACTGAAAGGTGCTTATCGCTGGATCTTAAAAGCTTAATTCATGCTGAATCGTTGCAACCATATAAGACTGGTATTATCGACCGATGCTGTCAAAATGACAGTATCGATCAATAATACTGCGAATCGAAAATGATAATTCTCAACACCATGGTGCAAGAATAACGCGCTCAAAAGAAAAAAAAAATTGATACGTCAATGAGAAGTTCTGCAATCGAATTATCATTTTATTCAGGTTTCTTCAGTACTTTCTTGCACAGTTATAGCAACCTGGATACCGTCAAAACAGACTCCATTATTTATCTTCAATACCTGTTGAATTTTACCTTCAAGGTATTCGAAATTTGAAAAGATTCGGTTTAATTGATATAAAACGAGAGAGAATGTATCCTTGAGCAGTAGTATCATCAAGACTTTATTGTTTCAAAAATAAAAATAAAAATAAATAAATAGAACCACATTCCAAAATTAGAATATTCCTGAAAGTGCTATAATGCTCAATACGTTCTACGTTGATATCAATATTTGTAAAAGAATAAGAGAAGTTTACCTCAATATGATACGTAGAACACTTCCGAATGATACAATGATACTCTCCAGAAATTAAAACGAAAACAATTTAAAAATTTTAATTGCTTTAATTTTAATTTTTAAATTGTTTTCGTTTTAATTTCTGGAGAGTATCATTCGGAAGTGTTCTACGTATCATATTGAGGTAAACTTCTCTTATTCTTTTACAAATATGTATAGTTAGGTGTATAAGTTGACCATGTGTAAGGTCGACTTATATGCCAAGGATGAAATCTCTTGAATATATATATATATATATATATATATATATATATATATATATATATATATATATATTATTTATTTTTATTTTTTTTTTTTTTGTCACCTTTAGTATTGTTCACCTTTTTAAACCCAAGAATTTGTTCATCTATACGTGCGACGAAAAAATTCCATGCTATTTGCCTTGAGTCGTTTTCGGATTTACTATTTTGCGACCTTGGAAAATAAACTTTGGAGATTGTCAAGTTATTGTAGCAAACGTGCTTCCATAGGCGCAATTTACAGAGAAACCAATATGTGATACAGTACTAAACAGGCAACAAAGAATGGCGCGCTTACGTAATAAAAGCCTCCCATTAACACATATAACAATGTTGCGCCATAACCTGTAAATTTTGGTTTCCTAACTTTCTACGTAAAAGTATACCCTATATCCTTATCGTTCTCTTTACAGTTTACAGGTAGTTCTCGACTTTACGAGTTAATTCGTTCCTAGCGCTCTCTCGTAAAGCGAAAACCCGTAAAGCGGGAATTTATTTCCCATAGAAATAATGTTAAAAATAGCGGTTACGTTATCAACAGTGAAATTAGTTAGCTAATTAGTCTTTTTAAACAATGATAGATTTATCGAAAGAAATGAAAACGTAACCTGTAGAATCAAGCAAATTATAAAAATAGAGAAATTATTTATGACTTACAAATGTTAAAGAATGTTTATTCTTCATCATCGACTAAATGCACACTCGTTGATCACTCATTATTGGCTCGGCACTCGTTGGTTTGTTCCACAAGGAGTCGTCTTCTTCAAAAATGCTTCAATAGGCGTTTATTTCCAAGATAACCTTCTCTTTTCTTTATAAATTTCAATGGCATGCATAAGCACTTTTTAACTGAACGCACAAATTGCAACTAACACGATTTGCGCGGAGTAACAAGTTTACGAAGCTTAAAAAAAGAAAAAAAGAAAAAGGAATGAAGAGAAGATTCTGAAAATATATTTATGTTTTTTATACAATTGAAGATAACACTTTTCACCATAATAACGTAAGAAACCACAAAATTCCAGCTATCGGTATTTTCACAAAGGCAATAACATCGAGTTTACTACCCGCTTATAATTGCTTGCAGTAACAAAAAAGCCCAATAAACCGGAAAATGCAAATTGTTTTATTGTTTTATGGTCGTGACTTCCAGAAATGTGCTTTAGAAAAATATCACAAAGCCGTTCAAAATTGGTTCTTATAACAGAACATATGATAAGGATGAAAGTGTAGTGTGTTTAATGATTTGAATCGGTAACTAATACAATTTACACTATAAAAACACCTTTTAGGGAGTTTTATAGCGAAAATTTGAACTTCCGAGGTCGTGGAATAATTACCAAAAAACAATGTGTTATTGGGTTCACATTACGATATTTTCGCGATACGATGGTAACGGATTAATATTGTAAAGCGGGGTACACTGTATTGTATAGCTACGCGCGTGGTTTTAAATTCAGTATTCATGAATGTTTAACATTCATTTTTTGCAATTAGTGTACATAATTTCGATTTTGATGATACTTCGGAAAAAAAAAAAAAAAAAAAAACTCGTAAAGCGAGAACTGCCTATACTGTGCTATATGTATAATAAAAATAAAAGACGTCGCCGCAGACGAGTGGTCAATAGCGAGAAGGGAGAAATACACCCTTTGAGTGACTGTGGTTCAAGCCCGCATGGCTACTAAATGCGGTAATGATCTTATATATCCTATACATTGTGAACACCTGTAATCTTATGTGGTCCTCCCAGAGTATAAAAACCGAAAATTTATTGAATGAACCAGATGTTCACTATTATGTTTAGGAAAGCTTTTTTTAAAAATGCTGTTTGGCTGTGGTTGCATTTAGGGTATTCCATACGTTTCTCAGTGGGATTTAAATTGAGGGAATTGGGCACCCACTGTAAAGCATCTGTTTTTAATTTTTTTAGGGAAGCAAGTGTTTGTAGGGTTTTAGGCGCATCACCATATTAGGCCTGTAATATTAGTATTAGTAACGGCCGCATGGTGCAAGAAAGCCTATGGCTTATGCTGCACCAGCCAAAAAAAAAAAAAAAAATCCGAACAAAACAATGATAAAAACAAAAAAATAAATAAATAAATAAATAACTAAATAATAATAATTAATAAATAAAAAAAATAATAATAAAATAAAAAAATAAATAAAAAGGAAATTAAACCTATCATCCTATGCGCTTCCCTTACCCGAAAGTACTATCCAGATGACCTTTGAATTTCCCCAAACTGTCGGCCTCTACCACCCATGAAGGCAACTTATTCCAGTAATTTATAACTCGCTGGCTAAAATAGAACTTCCTGCAGTCCAATCTAAACATTTCCCCCCCCGTAACTTGAATTTATGTCCCCTAGTTCTAGCATCATTTATAATCTTGAAAATTTCGTCCTCATTCATTTTACTGATGCCTCTCAGAGCCTTAAACACCTCAATCAAATCTCCTCTAAGGTGTCTAGTTTCCAAACTCTGCAACCCACATATTCGAAGTCTTTCTTCATAAGTACGCCCTTTTGCCGATCTCACCAGGCGAGTTACCCTTCTTTGCACCCTTTCAAGAAGCTCGATGTCTTTCTTCAGGTGCGGTCTCCATACTTGAACACAGTATTCCAAGTGTGGTCTAACATAAGCCTTATATAATGGGATTATCACGTCCCTATCTCTACTTGCAAAAGTTCGATAGATCATCGATAGGACACCATGGGCCTTCCTTGCAACCTGTTTACAATGCTCAGAGAATTTCATGTCTGACCGTATCGTAACACCCAAGTCCCTTTCCTCCAGTACTGGGTTTAGTTGAACTCCACCAAGTAAATAAGTTTTTTTGGGATTACTGTTTCCCAGGTGTAATACCTTACACTTTGTTGGATTAAAGCACAGCTGCCATTTTTCTGACCATTCCTGAAGTCTATCTAGGTCTCTCTGAAGAAGCTCAGCTTGACAGTGATCATTAACTACTCTTCCAATTTTAACATCATCTGCAAATTTAGACATCACGCCCTCTATCCCTTCATCAATGTCGTTTATGAAAATAAAAAACAACAGTGGTCCTAATACTGATCCTTGGGGAACCCCACTTCTTACCTCAACCCAATCTGAGGAATAGCCATTTATCACAACCCTCTGCCTCCTGCCCTGAAGCCATCCTTCTATCCATCTAAGGATTTTCCCAGTGATTCCAACCTGTTACAGCTTATAAAGCAACCGCTCATGTGGGACTGAGTCAAAAGCTTTGCTGAAATCTAAATAAACAATGTCGAAATTATTCCCTAAATCCAGCTCGTGAGTGACCCTTTCGAAATAGCGAACCAGATTTGTTAAACATGATTTTCCCTTTACGAAACCATGCTGAGTATCCTTGAGAATTTCAATTCGATCCAAATGATCCTGAATTCCACCCTTGATCATTGCCTCCATGATTTTCCCTACTACTGAAGTCAGACTGACAGGTCGATAATTTCCAACTTCACTTTTAGAGCCACCCTTATGTATGGGAGATACATTTGCACTTTTCCAATCCAAAGGAATCTCCCCAGAGTCTAATGATGCTCGCATAATTAGCCTCAATGGTTCAATGCACTCGCTTGCCGCCTCTCTTAAGATTATAGGGTATATTCCATCAACTCCAGGAGCTTTACTGGTCTGTAGGCTCGAAAGTTTTTTCATTAAATAATATTGCGAAATTTCAATATCATTAATTACATATTTTTTAACTTCGCTCCCACAATTTCCCTTTGCCACAAAAGGCTTTTCATTTGTAAATATCGATGCAAAATAACTGTTGAGTTCATCTGCAACGGCAGCTGGTGTATTTATTACTATCCCCTTTCCCTTATTAAAGGTCCGATCTGGTTTGTCCTGCTCTTCTTGGCATTTATATATGTGAAGAATTCTTTATCCCCCCTCTTTGCTCTGTTTGCTAGTGATTTCTCATAAACTGCCTTTGCCTGTCGAACCTTTTCTGTGGCTCTATTACACATCACCTTGTAGCTGCTATAGGCTTCAGTACTTTTTATTGTTCTGTAACCTTTCCATGCCACCTTTTTCTGCTCAAGTAATGCGGCAACTTCACTAGTCATCCAACTTGGAACCCTCCTCGTGGAGTATTTTTTTAATGGTATATACGCATTCAAGGCATCTGTGATTAATGTTTTAAAAGCGTACCACAGTTCAATTGTATTCATTCTCTGCGCGATATCTACCCAGTTAATAGAGGCCATGTAGTACCTGAAGGCATCGTAATTTCCTTTTCTGAAATTAAAACCCATTCCTTTGCCTTTTACTTCTGCTACCTCTCTCGTCATCATCCACCATAGAACTCCGTGATCACTTCCTGCTACTGGTTCCTCTACTGTCAGCCCTGTTATGTCATCTGATTCATGTGTGATGATGAGGTCTAGGATATTCTTTTCTCTAGTACTTTCCCTGACATGTTGATACAAATAACAGTCATCTAGTTGATTTAAAAATTTTGTTCCCCATGTCGAGTTTCCTTCCCATTTACTCCAATCAATTAGAGGCAAATTGAAATCACCCATAATAAGGCATTGACGCTTACTTGCCCATTCCATTTGCATGTAGAGGCTTTTGTCATAATCTTCACAATCACTTGGTCTGTAGATTACTCCTACTCGCATTATACCTTTGTTTCCAACTATCTCACACCATACAGACTCTATACTAGCATGTAAAACGTCTGAATCCGGGAAAGCTATCGTCGCACTCAGGCTGCTTCTGATAAGAAGCATTACCCCACCACCCCTTCTATCTAACCTATCCTTCCTAAATACATTATACAAGCCGTACTGAAACTCATCATCCCCAATTTCCGGGTGGCACCACGTCTCTGTAAGCCCTATTATGTCCGCGTTACTTGTTTTAACCAGCAGTTCGAATTCGCTCATTTTATTGACGACACTTCTAACGTTACTGTATAAACAATTAAGATTTACTGTTCTTGTATATTTAACAACCCTAACACAACCCTTGAAGTTTTTTAGGCTCTCTTCCCTGATATTAGCTACCCGCGCACGTGAAACGTCTTTGCCCCCAGAACATCTAGATAATACGTCCAGTTGGGGTAACAGATAAGAACTCTTAAGGTATGTGCAAGAGTTACATTGACCAATATTATTAGATAAACGCGTGTCAGTATTACCCACATCCCCCCCTAACTAGCAGTTTCCCTGAACCTTTAAGGTATCCTCAATAATACTGGCAAAAACTTTTGCACCACCTTTGTTTAAGTGTATCCCGTCTCTACAAAACAAATTCCTTCTTCCTACAAGTGTGGGCCATGCTGATAGAAATTTACCCCCTAAAGCCTTGCAGATTCCTTCAAGTCTTGAGTTAATCCACAATGCTCTTAACATATAATCCCTCCTATCGTGTCTGGGCAGAATTGCAGACACATAGACATTATGGCCTAGCTCGCGACATTTCCTCAGCATGGTCCTGTATTTTTCCAACAAATCGTCAGATCGTGTACGTTTAATGTCATTTGTCCCCACATGAATAATAATATTTTCTTTACCCCCTTTAAAATCTGACAGTCTGTTGGTGACATCATCAATAGTTGCTCCCGGCAGACATACCCTGGTTCTCCTCCACCTATCTTTATTACAAAAAATATTCCCCGTTTCCCTGACAATGGAGTCTCCTAATAAAACAATGTCCTTTTTAACCAGAGTAGTTTGCACTTGGTTTTTCTGTTTTGAGGCTCGAATCGGGTGTGCATCACTTGGTAGATTGCTGGAGTTTTGAGTCCCTGACGAGCTCCCAGATGCATTATTTTCGAGGGCAAGCACTCGTTTTTTCAGGGACTCAAATTGTTCCATCAGTGCACCAAATTGTAATTTAAGATCGGTGCACTCCTTACATCGATCACAAAGAAAAGAATCCCCAGGTGAGGTAGGATTAGTCACCAGGTCGACCTTGGAAAACATTCCACAGGTTCCACAACGGATTAAATCATGACTCACCCGTAAATCGCCATCTGCTATTTCCGTGTGAGTCAAGATACCCTGTGACGTGTTTAAGGCAGATCTCGTAACTACCATTATAAAATTAAATAAATATCAATGAAAGTAACTTTAAAAAATTTATATCTATAATATTATTAAAATCAAACAGTTACAGGAAAACCTATAACAAAATAATCCAACAATATCTAAATAAATCAAATATTTAAAAGCACTATCCAAAAGTAAACCACTTAACTGAGGAGACCTGTCTAAGCGCGTCCGCTCACCTCGAATGCCAACCTCGAATATATCTGAAAATTGTGCGTATTCTGTGGCCGATTTGATGTTTTCTAGACGAAAAATCCTTGCTGTTCCCGTTTGAGACCGACTAACTCGGCCACGTTGTGGAAAAAGACTCATAAAAATTCCTCACGTCACTGACGGGATTCGACCTCTGGTATTTTCCACCTGGTGTGGAGGAAGATGGTGATTACGCTGGTCAACACGTAAAATGTTACGAAAACGAAAATGAAAATAACCTATCTTGACTAATTTTATGCTGCTGAACACGAAAATCACATTAAAATTTGTTGATTGGGTCTTATTTTCGAATTACATTTGGGGTCTCATATTAGCGAGTTACTCTACATTATCAACTACGGCTCTCGGCAAAACGTATGGCAACATCGTAGTTTCTGTACCACAACGCTCTGCATCACGTGATAAGTTTTTGTCTCCTCAAATGCGTCTTCAACTCTATTGCAGTAATCCTCGAATACAGCTAGTTCCTGGGTGATTTGTTCTCAGTTAATTAACGTAAAGTAGTATTTATCTGCAAAAGTAGACTCCTACTTTTCGCAGATAAATTCTATTAAACAGAAGGTGAACTCACTGTTTGTAAGGACGTTGATGGTCTTATGGCAGCAATGAACATGAGACACGATTCCCGAAGAATTGCGACTATTTATAAACGCTTCTAAGATTTCCATTGTATATTAACACAAACGTAAGGCTGTGTTATTACACAATGGAAATATGCTGCCTTCAATACCTCTTGCGTATGACGTCCACAAAAAAGAAACATACGCAAAGATGGAGAACATCGTTTTAGGTGTACACAATCAGAAATATGAGTGGCAGGTATGTGGTGATTTAAAGGTAATCGCCATTTTATTAGGACTACAAAAAGCTTACTCTAAGTATTGTTGCTTTCTCTGCGAGTGGGATAGTCGTTCCAAGGATAGGCACTACGAAAAGAGGAATTGGCCTGAAAGAAAATCATTAACACCTGGAATGAAGAACGTAGCATTTGAACCTCCGGTAGATCCAAATAAAGTTTTGCTTTCACCACTCCACATGAAACTGGTGCTCACGAAAAATTTCGTGAAGGCTTTGGAAGTGAACTGTCTTGCATTCACATACTTGCAAGAGAAATTCCCAAGGCAGTACAGAGAAAATTAAGGCAGGCATTTTAATTGATCCACAAATAAGGCAACGTTTCAAAGAACAGTTCGGATGTGTCCTTAGTGATAGCGAGAAATCAGCGTGGAAAGTCTTTTGAAATGTTTCAACTGGTTTTCTAGGATATGAAGCTGCCTGTAGCCGGCAACTACAGGCAGCTTGTGTAAGGGTGCTTACACGTAGAACGCAGGTAGCTGCTTACCGGAAACCAGCAGAGACATAAAGCGGAAGCTTCTCACTGGCTGTGAACACATAGAAAGCCAGTGTACCAGTGACCAGTGCAACTTCTCTTGTATGCGACGGGTTAAAGTTTTGCACTGGTCACCTGCTTTCTATTGTGTTCGTAACCAGAGAGAAGCTTCACCTGCATGTCGCTGCTGCTTCCGGGTAAGCAGTTACCTGCGTTCTACGTTTAAGCACCCTAAGGTCTCATTACTTCTTACAAAAAACTGAGGTGTAACGTGTCATTTAAGATGCATTTCTTTTCACTTATACCTGGATTTCTTCCCGCCAAGCTGTGGTTCCATCAGCGAAGATCATGGTGAGCTCTTCCATCAAGAGCAAAGCGAGCGATGGAACAAAGATATAAAAGCAAATGGCGTGCCGCCATGTTAGCCTATTATTGTTGTATGGTGAAAAGGGATGCTCCCGAAGCTGAATACACGCGAAATGCAAAAAGGTCCCGTGTTTGATACGGGTATGTTCGTAGCTACATCTTACTGACATATAAATAGAAAAATACCTTTAATAAATATTTTAAAAAAACCAAAAAAAAAAAAAAAAAACCCTACTTTTTTCGAAAACAAGTGCTAATCTGCCATTTTAAGCACTATTTCCGTGTTTGGCATCCCAAAATCTATAAAATAAACTTACTTTCATACCTGTAACAAGATATGACCCAAAATTTGTTGTTTAGTGTTATACCCACAGTCAGACTATAACAGTTACTTTGATTTTCAAATCATGATAATTCTAGAGTTTAACCCAGAGGTTCTCAAACTTTTTTGGTTCATGGCGCCCTTAGTGTCCCAGTAATTTTTTTCACGGCGCCCCTAGGCCAAAATAAATACCTAACACAGTGGTTTTCGACCTTTTATTAACAATTCGATTCTCTGTGTGTGTGTATATATACAAATTATACATACTTATATAATATTTTTATTCTTTATATAGAAGTACTAAATAAACATCAATTATAGATCACCACTAAATTAAAATGATACGGTGCAATGGATACCGTACAACTTTTTATAATGAAATAAATATATAAATTAAAAAAATATATAATAATAAAATAGGTTTAAGTAACTTTAACCCAAATTACATGGTACCCCTGGAATGTTGTTATGGCAGCCTAGTGTGCTGCGGCACCCCGGTTGAAAACCACTGGTTTAACCAGTTTAACCTCAAAATATACCAGAGGGGGGGAGTCATCGAAAATGTTTTCAGGGATTCGCTAAATAGCTCTTTAAAGTGAAAAGGACACTTCTCAGTATCTACAAAATGTTATACGTGTTGAAATATACAGTTGAAATGTGTGATGACCGGGGGGGGGGGGAATGCTTGACGAATAGTTCTCCGCTTCCCACTGTAAACAGCTTAATTTTCCTCATTCCGTATAGGGGAGTGAAGGTCATTTTTCAGCGTTTCACTTACGAATGTTGCGTTGTTAGGTAGATTTATCTACTTGTCCTTGTCTACGCCACTAATGAACCATCTATTTCTACTGCGTATGTTATGTCTATATTTTAACTCCTTCACTGACCCTTTTCCCGCGGTCTCTTTGTACGAGATCGCTTCCCGTTGCTTGTTTACCTGCACTGTTCGTCTAAACAGAGATCACAAGTACTTTCGATAGGGGAAAAGACAGAGAGAGAGAGAGAGGAGAGAACTACTTTTAGAAAAGTTTGGAGTTCGCAGTGTCCATTTTGTCTTCATGGTGTTTCTTTCCTCCCCTTACAGGACAATTTGGTTAGCGGTGAGAAGCTTATGATGTCCGAGAGTGGCTTGCATGTGCTTATGTACGCTGCACTGCATGGGATACTCAGTGGGATTTTTCTGTAGTTTGTTTTTAAAAAGAAAACAGTATCAAAATGGGAGCAGCCACGTGAGAGAATAAATAATCTTATGGAACTACAAAAGCAGCATATGAAAAGTTACCGTATAAAATAGGTTTTCGTTTTTTAGATACACTAGTTAAAAGCTGTGCGACCAGGATGAAATTATCAAATAAATTAAGCAGGGAAACTTTAGTAGCCTGTTTAGATATTAATACGAAAAACTTTTCCTTGATAATTCACATGCATTTGACTTTCTCCACATCGATCTTCTGCTCTTCCAAGCTTTTCATCTTATGGTCTACGATTCCCATTACTGGATTTGCTTAAGTGACTACTTAAAAAATCGTAAACTATCCTTAATAATTGATGGTACTTCATCAACTCCGTTTACTTTTTCGCAAGTTGTTCCTCAAGGATCACCATTGGGTCCGCACTTCTTTATTGTTCATACTAATGATCTCTCAACCTTATTTCAGTCCATTAATGTTGAGTGGCAATTCTATGCAGATGATATTAAATGTTGAGTGGCAATTCTATGCAGATGTTATTTGTTCTTCAACCGAGAGCGACGAACTCCAGTTTTCTCTTAATTTACTCTTGCTCAATAAAAATTTATTGAGCAAGAGTAAAAATTTGTCGCTTTCGCTCGAATCGTGCAGTTAGATCCATCGTTTTTACTGATTATTACATCGGAAACTCTTTAAATTGCAAGTAGTATTACGGTCAAGGACTTAGGTGTCCTATTTCGATCTGACCTTCATCCCTCTTCCCATTTTTATCATGTAATATCTCAGACTTCCAAACTTCTTGGATCAATTAAGCTTTCTTCCTCGATTTTCAAGAGTGACAAAGTTAAATTCTTCCCTACAAGCAGCTTATACGAGCTCTTCCCATTTTTGATTATTATGATATTATTTGGTCCTCACAACAGGAATATCTTTCTCGCAGACGTGAGAGAATTCAAATTAAATTACTTAAATTCTTATGCTATCGAAATCGCCTTGCCTTTCACCATCGAAATTATGGTGCTCTTTGTGGTCGCTTCAGAATCGTTCCTCTTCACTCCAGGCGACAAATCTGTGGGTCTCTTTTTGTCTACCTTATCATAAACTCTGTTATCGATTCTCCATCTCCTCTTGAACAAATACTTTTCACTATACCTCTCTTTAATTCTCTTTATAAAACTAATTTCTCACTGCCTGTCCCTCGTACTCAACACTTACTTGATAGTCCTCTGTTTCGTTTTCTTCATTTATTGAAGAATTACAACATTGATTTTACACTTAATCCATCTGTGTATAAGAATTCGCTCCTTACTCTGTTTTCTTAATCTAAATTCTGTGTATTTTAATTCTAGTTTTGTATTGATTCTGTAACTCTCAGCGTTCTCACCATTATTTAGTGTCTGTGTGCCCCGTGGGTGAGAAATCTGTATATAAATAAATACGTGATATTCACAATATACTCTTTTAGATAGTTATCACTTTCAAGCTTTCCATATAACCTTTCGTCTAGTATTCTTGTTATATATTATGATGTAGGAAGATTGGCAAATAGCCATTACGTTAAACACTTGCCTTTACGAAAATATTTTCGTCATCATAGTACTGTGTACTTCCTTCTACATGTATCCCACCAGACATCGCGCCGTGAATCTTGTAAAATTTAGCGTGCCGTGGAGCTTAAACTGACGCGGAACATTGCTTTGTATTTACGGTAAGTGATTCCCACACACAGTTCTGCAAACTGTATTGGAATTGCTTGCTTCAAATTGTCGATACTACTGCTTGCACTCCTGAAACAGCTTTTTACTACCCACACATCAGACAGATGTGTAAAGTCTCAAAATAGTGATTACTTCCTTGTTCGCTTAGTATTGCATCTCCAAACACCTGGTAATACGTATTACACGTTTTTTGATATTATTAAATACAAGTACAAACCTACGACCTTACAAAATCTAAAATAACAGACTATCTGGATAGAGAGACCTTGACAAAACATTATATGTCATTTCCCCGTAATCTATAAATACAGTAGTTTCATATGGTTAGCGTGTTTTTTCTAATACTCCTTTTTACGAATACCCTGTCATTTAACTACTGTAAAAATTTTTTTCAGCGTCGTACGTATTCCACAAAATAAATTCATGGAAGCACGTTGTTAGCCGCGTTAAATCTCTTCCTCCAAGATCGAGAATTTTTGTACGTGCGTGATGAGGTATAATAATAGGGAGGTCAATAGTTAGTGACCATATCCTTAGTATTCCAATGCGGGACATTGGGGGGTGCAATTTTACAACCCCCTAGAAACAATACACATTTTTTAAAATTTATTCTTTTTATTTATAAAAAATATTCACATACAAAATATAAATTAAATACATATACTTCTTTGAATTGAATTCATGACCAACATGAGGGGTACCTCATGTTGGTCAGACTCGATCACTGAAGTTGTCTGACTTCAGTGATCGAGACCCGCTAATATTCGTAAAATCGGACAAATGTAATTTTCTGATTGTGATTTTCTCTTGTAGAGAATCTGTCTTCATTTTGAATTTAAAACTATGTTTGACAAAATAAAAATAGGATAATAAATATGATGTTATAGGATATTAAGAAATATTAAAATTTTGAAGGTTGCGTGAAGGACATGAACTGAGAAAAATAGTTATTAGAGAGGGGGGGAGGTAAACACTTATTAGAGGGGTCATGTTTTTAAGTAGGCGTAAAGATTCGTTTTAGTTTATGTTTTAGTATTTAATAATACAAAACCAAACTGTTTTTGTTTGTTTTGTTTTCATAAAATGTTTTACTCGTAATGGCTTCAGAAGCGGAATGGATTATATACAGCATAGTGCAAATATACTCAGTATCAAAATTGTATTATACTTCCCATAATTTACAATATGGTCTGAGTCGCTGATGCGCCTAAAACCAGCAATTTCGAATAAGGGGTAAGTGGCTAACCCTTATTGCAAATAAACTTTTAAACTAATAAGACTTGAAATAATCGATTTATGACTTCTCCATTCGTTTTAATATACATTCTTCTGCAAAACTGGGACGTATAGTGTACAGGCGCATGCAAATAAATAAATCCTCGTCGGTTTTACTTCCTTGTGGAAAGCAAACCTTAATTTTCGCTGGCAAAGTAAAGAAAGGTAGGGTGTGCTGATTGCCCAACCAGTGTAGTCCTGTGTTGCGTGACTACAACTACTTTGTAGCTCTCGTTCCTAAAGCCAACCCTTGTGCTATTACATCACTCTATTCAGGACGTGGTGTAGAATGATTACTCTAATTTGTTCGCGATAGGCAGAAAACGCAGTAATACTAATAAAAAAGGACGTAGTTGACTTCTTGTGTATTTATTTACCGAGTGATAGGACTTTCGCTCCAGTTAGCAAACCATACTTTGGTATTTCTTGTGAAGAAGGATATAACTACGCAACAAGTGGCTCAATAAACACTGCACTTTGCACTATTGTGCTTCCCCTCCTCTGTTGCCATCCCTCTTTCTTTTACACCTGAAATTGGTGAATACACGTTACTATGACGGGCGACCTTGATAGCGTTTGGATTCAGCCAGTTTTAGATCGTAACTCAAACGATTGCTTGTAACAGATAGTGTACATCTTTATGCAAAACGCCACATTAAACAACTCAAGTCTGATTGAATGATTTCGGAGGACATGCATTCTGCGGAGGAGTTATTTGTTTGAGCCAGCGAAGTCGTTTAAAAAACAAAAGTTATTAGTAGAAGTGTTAATGGAAAATAACCTTGGTATGTGTCTAACCATATACAAGTATAATTAATTCAGTCATAATTAATATTGATAATTAATTCAGTCATAGTGGTTCTTATGAGTTTTATATGATAAATTTAGGATATAATGAATGGATATAGAGTTTCTCCATATCACCAGGGCCACGTTAACACTACGACAAAACCAGCCAGGGGCCTTACCTAAAGAGGGGCGTCATTTTCACTGTAAATATTTTCTAAAGTAGTGATAAAAATTTTTAATAATACTTACTGATGCTGGAAAAATGTGTATCAATGCATGGATGAATAAAACAATATAATATAAATAAACAATATAAATATAAAAACCTGTGTAGTATTTGTATTTACATGTGCGTATAAAAATATATAAGTGTGTATTAAAGCTGCCTCAAATTTAAATATTGCCGGGTGCCTATTTCATCCTTATCCGACCTTGCATATCGCCCTACATCAAGATTTTTGAGCTGCGTAAGTTATACCGCACTTATTGAACTGAAGGGGAGAACACGCCTGAAGTACTCTGAACTGATATTGGTATCCACGTTAAGCAACTTGGACTAACAAATAAAAACAGTACAAATAGGCCAATCTTAATTGAGCATATATACTTTAGCTACGTCAAAACGTGTTCTCTATGCACTCTCCAAGAGGAAACCGAAGGTGTGTACATTAACTGGTTGTGTTAGCTCTACAGTTGATTATTAGTTCTGTGGAATTGTTCTGAAAGGCTTTGCTTTGGCGGAGGCATGAGTCTGCTATATCCACTGCAACTCCAGCAACTCGTGCTGCTGGCTTTCCAACAGACTCTGAACAGATGTAGATCTTTGCGATGAAGTTTGGACTTTGTTTAAAATTTAATTATATGTAATTTATTTTTTTATGTAATTTATTATTCTCAGTTTTTTCATATGTATCTGTTTTGGTCATGGCAATTTTTCCCTCCCTGTACTTGGGCTAACAGAAGAGGGAGTATATTAGAGTACTGCTAAATTATGTGTAACTGACAGCGGAGTTGCCATAGGTTGGCTGGGACCGCTTTAATAAATAATAAATATATTTTGCAAGTACGTAACACGCATTTAAATGGAATATGCGAAAACAGCCAATGGAAGGAATTGTCTACGACGTTAAAATGATGATCTGCAGTGTGTGCCCCCTACTTAATTTATAAGTGAAATTATTCATAAATCGCTCGAGTGGAGCGAAGTGAGAACAATACTTATAATCTGTAACAGTTACCTGCGTGTGTGTCTCGAATGGATTAATAAAATCGCAGTTTATAAAGCCTTCATAAAATCTGTTAATGTTAACAAACTCGCAAACAACTTGATGCAACATTACTACAATCGAGGCTGCCTTCTTCGTTTTGCATAAGCTTAGTATTAACGTATACAAGCAGCCTCGTGACATCTTTATTCATATATTGTGCCATTCATAAACGTATCTGTTATTCTTACTCTGTATTGTACAAAATAGCGTGAATCGTTTGAAGATCAGATATATCAATTTTTAAAATCATAATTCAGAATTTTCTGAATGGGCGATTCTATTTGTTAATTTCCTTTTATTATTTTTTAATTATAGAAAATTCTTGAGAATAATTTTCGTGCTTATTCGTAACAAATATGTGCGTAATCAAAAATAAGACTGCATAATCCACGAGTGTTATTACCGTCTAGTATTATCTTCCATTTGCCTAATTTCGAGGGGAAACAACAGTTGGCGTTTAGCGAGGTGTTTATTTCAACCATTGCTCTGCCAAGTGCGCATGCTCACTGTATACACCTATAATTTCTCATCAGCTATCCCGGAAATAGTGAAAGAGGTCGCATTTCCCGTTCTCCAACGATACGGTTGCTGTGGCAACAGGTGCAGCGAGCCAAGTTGTGCCGTGTGTGTGTTTGTCCAAATGCCACCTGTTTTCTCATCCACCAAGGCGCGCGAACTCTCGCGCGCCTAAGTGCCAGCATTACATGAGACAGTGGCGGACGCAAGGGATCACGCTGAAGTGCAACTCGAGTGGCTTTGGGCAGCGTGCCAGTGGGAAGGAAAATTTCAGCCATCTACATGCTGACTGGGATGGATATAAATTGTGGTTTACTTTATGTGGCTGTGAGAGACTACATCTCATAATCGCGTGATGGGGTTTCACATTTCTACTAGAAAAGATCCAAAACTTCCTGGATTTGTCTTTTCTCATACTATTTCTTCTTATTAAAGACCTTTATTCTAACCGAACAATGGAGCTAAATTGTATGCTCTCTTAAAGCCCTTTCTCAAAGATGACACGCACAAACCACTTTAAAAGTTGCTTTATCAGAGGAATGTACGATTTATGGTGAACGAAATAACAGCTATGCTTACAAGTAGTTTTAGGGAATTGGAAATAGTAAATGTACAGGGACATACCTTCTTTTTATCAGCAATTGTTTCGTCGGTCTCTGCTGCTACTGCGCTATAAAAACCCAGACTTTTATGACTGATCGGATTCTCCTCTCTTGTGTAAATCATCTACTGTCAACCCTTGATTTATAGAGGAGGCAATCTTTGGGTTCATCCTTACTTGTTTTGTCTGCCAGTTATGCTACAAATTGATTTTGCAATCAAGTTAAATATATTGTAGGTGTGTGCACCACACACACACACACAAAATGTACACGAAAGTAAAACACAGTTTCTGAATTTATTTAATGTCATTAGTATTGGGATGAAGTCATTTACTGACCTCGATATTTTTACTACTAACCTGAAGACAGCGTCTGTGTTCCATGGAAACATTATTCATTGTGGCAGGTACTGTTTCTTTATTAATTTCACTGATTACTTCTTTCACCTTTTCCTAACTGCTTGGTTTGCTTTCGTATATATGACTTTTGCAATTGCCCTACAAATATCGAGCTCAATCAAACACATGATCTTTATTTATTATTTTTTTTTTAGGTGGGGGGGGGGTGGCGGCTTTGGTTAAATCCATTACATCTCTTACAACAAGAGGGAACAATATAACATTTGCGTTCCATCTAGTTGGAACAGTGTATTCCGTATAGGAAAAGAACAAGAGAGAAAAAAAAAAAAAAAAAGACTGTGCTGTTACGATGTTTTGGCAGCGTTCTACATTTGCTGTAACAGCCTCCTAAAGTTACGGGTTGTAAACGTAGAGCACCAGTGATGCAGCTGTTCAGAGACAAAACTGCACACAATAACGCGATTTGGATGAATCTCTTTCCTAAGTAGCCGCTGGAATTTATACAACTCTGTAGCTTTTGTTACGTTGCATCTAAAGCAAAATGATCTCATCAGACACGAAGGTGATGTTATGGCATTTTGATAATCTTCAAAGATGTTAAACTTGGTGTGACATAATCTGTTCTCTTTATCTGTAAGTTAAGTTGCAAACAAATTGAATTGGAGACCCTGTTGAAAAATTATTCTGCTTGTCTGTCTATCATTTGTACAAAATTCTTCTGACATTTGTTTCTATAATATTGTGTCTGCTGACAATTTTCTTATGGCTTTGTTATATCGTCAGCCTCCAGCGTTCTACTGAGTCTGACGATGACAGCTTTTTTTACCTTGCAGTAGCTCCTTCTGCGGAACTTCTCAACGAATCTTACTATTGTCCAACAGCTGTGAGTTCGATTCCCGACGATTGGAGGAATATTTCTAAAGTTCTCTTCAGTCGACGCTGTAGTTAGTCTTCACTTCAGATCGAGTGACCTTAGGGAAGAAGTTGCTTTTTACCCTTTCGGGTTTTTCATCCTTCAGAATATGCTCAGCGGCAAGTGAACAGACGTTTCTATATACAAAAATTATCCAGATATGAGAAATAAGCTCCGCTGCCGTTAAAATAATAATAATAATGAAACTTTTATATCTTTAAGGGACAATTTTCTCTTGAATTCTGGTGAGCACATATAATGGAATCTTTTTTTTTTGAGATAAAGCTTCAAAACTTTAGTTCTTTCCAGCGAATTTCATGTGCCCATCACAGTTAATTCGAATTACCAATTTTCAATAATTCGAACTGGGTTCGAATTGATCAAACTGTTGATTTATAAAGGCTTTGCTATTTGCATTTTTATTGCTGTTTTCTAAATGACAGCTTCATGCACTACAAGAACCGATATGAAGTTATTGATATTTCTTGCTATGAAGTTATCAAAAAATCTACAGAATAAGGGCTATTGTTTTATGTTGAATAATTTTAAATAATGGTGGTAGCTTTATATTGTGGATGTTATTATATTGGTTTATAATAGAGTAAAAACTGTTTTTACTCAATAATACAGCTTTTATCTCAATACGATTTTGATGTGCGTTGTGAGAATAGATGCTGTTTTATGAGTGATGTTTGGTGTTGAAGTCATACTAATATTATTACATAATTAATTTTAATGATTCTGTCAGCGTACGATAATATTTGTATTAATTGGGGGAACCCCCTTCTCTGGCAGCTGATGAGACCGACAATGAATTCAAAAAACCATCTCCTTGATAAACTGGTACTTTTAAAGGCCATAAAAAAAAAAAAAAAAAGCTAATGATATATTTTGGCAAATTTTTCGGGAAAGAAAGCGCTAAAGGGACCTTCGTAGAGGAAGATGGGTAAACCAGTATCAAGTAAATCGAATATTCTAATATGCACGCATTTACTCATAAAATTTTATTAATTTTTAAAAGTTTAGGTGTGGTCAATTATGTGCGAGAGAAAGATATATAAAATCAGGATGAAGATCCCAGGAGGAGTATAGAACAGTTAAAAAAAAAAAAAAAAAAAGCTCCACTATTCTATACTAATTTCTTTTTTATTAAAAAAATTTTTGCAACCCGTGCCTTGCCGTGAAATCCACCATTAGATGTTGTTCAGATTGAACGGCAATTACTGAAGAAGATGTGATTTTTTTTCTAAAAAAAACATATATAGATTCAGTTTTACTGTACGATCATTCGGAATTGATATTTCCGCCCTCTATAGAAGCTTTGCAGAACTTCAGTCCTTGAATTTGTGTCACCCAATACCTAATGCCGGGTATGTTCACGTTCTTCAGCACATTTTTCTTCTTTCTCTCCGCGAATTAAACTTTTAACCTTCTTACCAAGGTTCGCAGAAATTTTCACGAATAGAACTGTCAGGTATTTCCGTAAACACAAGACTTGTGTGTGTTCCCGAATCACAGTGGAGGTCTATGAACTCATTATTCCGTTTATTCATCCTTTTAATAGGCGTCCTGTCGGTCTGTTCAGGTTAAAAGTTAGTTCCCTTCGTCTTCCTCTCTATATAGAGTGGAAGACAGAGGGAACCAACTTTTAACCTGAACAAAAGTTGTGTTGTCTTTAAAACTTTCCTGTCACCGCCATTTGTGGACATCATAATATAACATTAAAAAGAACAATAAGAATTGAAATTCGATTTTCAACATCGAACTTTGTAAAAACATCGAAGCATTCATAAATGTGGTATAAATTGTTGATTTATTTTTATGAAGAACGTACTTGATAATTGGCGGGTATTTAGGGACCTGCAATTTTCGAGAATTCCTCTTATGAGTAGGCGCCTCCGTAGCCAGGTGGGCAGGAGCAGCAGTGCATAGCACACGCTTCTTGATTAGACCGGGGTTCGAGCCCGTGACCACCAAATACGGAGGATGCGGAAAGGTCAGGGAATGACCACTGCATATCCCCGGAGCAATATGGCCTTAGTTGCTAATGCTCCTAAAAACCAAATAACAATCTTATGAGTATATTATCTTGATGATGGTTAATATATTAGCATTCGCCATATAGTGCAGGATGCTAAAAAAGAGAAAAATAATAAATGAAAAAAAAAAACATAAAGGAAGATATTAAATAGATATATAGAAGTAGAGAAGAAAATAGACTAATTATGCGCTTTCCTCCTCACGTAGGTTTTCCATTTAACCATTCCAGTTAACTGTTGAATTGCTTCCAACTGGCAGCGTAGAGTACCTGCTCCAGAAATCAACAACTCCTTGAATAAAAGAAATTCCTGCAATCCAGTTCAAACATCTTCCCCTGCAATTTGAATTTATGGCCCTCAGGTTCTGGAATTCTTTATAACAGTGAAAATTCTACCTTCATTTATTTTACTAACCCCTCTCAGAGCCTTATAAACCTCAGCTAAGTCCTCTCTAATGTGCTTGGCTGCTTAACTCTATATCCCATATAATCGAAGTCTTACCTCGTTTTGATGGCCCTTTTTGCCTGATCTCACCATGCGGAGTTTTCCGTCTTTGACCATGTCTAGACGCCCATGTCTTTCTTCCAGATGAGATCTTCCATGCTTGGACAAAGTATTCCGGCGCCTCCGTAGCCAGGTGGGCAGGAGCATACGCTTCTTGATTAGACCGGGGTTCGAGCCCGTGACCACCAAATACGGAGGATGCGGAAAGGTCAGGAAATGACCACCGCATATTCCCGGAGCAATATGGTCTTAGTCGCTAATGCTCCTAAAAAAAAAACCAAATAACAACAACAACAACAAAGTATTTCAAATGCGGTCTTATTTGCTGTATACAGTACGATTATGACCTCCCTATCTCTACAGGTTCGATAAATCATCTATGACCATGGACTTTCCTGGTCGCCTGTTTACACAGATAAGAGAATTTCACATGTACCCGTATCGTAACTTCCAGATCCCTTTCTTTCTATTGTTTTTAATTCATCCCCACCAAGTGTACAAGCTATTTTGGGGTTGCTATTTCCCCAAGTGTAGGAACTTATTTTGCTGCAAAACATAGCTGCCACTTTTCTGATCATCCTGAAGGAGCCCTGCTCGGGAGTAACGTTCATTACAGTCTACTGTCCATTGATGTTAAATTCAGTTTCTTGCATACCAAGCTTTTGATTCAAAATTTCTGCTGTATATGCTTTTCTCACGTAAACAAGTTAATGCCGTAGGGAAGAAACTAGTAGTCTCATATTCGAAAAACTAATGTATTCGGATAAACAGCATTTTCGGTATTTCAAAAGCGAAATCACACAGAGAACGGAAAAACCAAAGCCATTGTCACTTCAGTCGATTTCAAACGCATTCAGTCGATTGTAAACAACTTGTTTGCATCATCACAAAATATGACAACCCATCAAAACCCAAACAGCTAGCGCTATTATAAAGCTCATTCCTTCCCACCCACTTCATTTCTATGAAGGCCATTTTAGAATAGCGGTTGTCAAGGAAATGCTCCCTGGTGGGTGAGATGTCCATTTTTTTCTCCCCCCCCGCCCCTCTGTGTATGTGTTATGTACGAATATCGCATATTTTATTTGTATAAACATTGGTGTATCTAACTGAACTTGAGCCGAATATTTATGTATGTTTTATTTAATAATAAAAGTTGGAAGTACTTTTAAATTAGATCTTCTCCACCATAAATTAAAAAAAAAAAAGGAAATCAAGTCGATTGGAATAACTCGCTCGTTTCTCTGTTTTTACTATCCCCTTTCAGAACGACGTATATTTATTAATTACATTAAATAGAAATACTACAGTTTTAGCAATCGCAGCGTGTACTTCTGTGGAGAGGAGGCTTAATTACCCGAGTCTATAATTTTCCTTGGATATACCTCCAGTCAAGCATCGAGGCCGAAATGTAAACAAGATGTCAATAAGTAATCACACAGTCTTGTTTACAGCTTCACCATGGAAACCCAATTACGTAGGCTGACTGGTGTACTAACTCAATAGGACTGCGTAGACCTGCAGGATGAATTATCTCTCCAGAAGTAAAATAAAGTGTGAGAATTAGCGATAGAATAGAACAGAATGTTGATATCACTTCAGAAAATCTTTAGCGGCGATGCCTCAGACTAGTTTTCATATTGATTGTATGAATTTTATTAAGAATTCGACTTGTTAACGTCTTTAATATACTTTATTAACCTGAACCATAATTCGATGCATTCATTATAGAAACTGACGCTTTATATTTTATTTCAGGTCTTCTTTCCTTGTGGTGTGAGGACTTGGGACGCCTGCTGCTCTTACGTCATCAGAAAACTCGCGACGGTGACGCCACCTTGCAGCAGACGCCTCCAAACATGCACCAAGCGTTACAGAAAAACCTACCTCCGGTTCCTCAAGGGTGAGATTCTGATTTTTATTTGCATGTTTGTATAGTTTTTATCTGTTAAATATTTCATGAAAGCATATTTTTGCGATTTCTCTGATATGTATGGAAGAAATCGATGAATCTGAGAAAATCAAAAACATATCTACCTTTGCTTTTGCATAGATTCCTAGAACGTCCCAAAAAATCTGAAAAAATTTATTAAAAAAAAAAAAACTTTTGATTTAATTATGATTATAAATAAATGTATAGGAATGTGTTATGCATGACCACACTGCTGTATTCCTCATCTTTTTTTACATACAGAGAAAATTCTTAGCAGCTTCTGTGTATAAACAAAATGAAATTAATTGAAACAATAGTCGATTATATTTTTCTATCCCTATATATGTATTCCATAACTTTATTCTGATAAAGGATTGAATTAAGTTTGAAACATAAAACTAACGACCATCCCCCACAGAAATTTATTTTCTTGGTTAATCTACGTTCAAAAAATATCATTATTATATAAAACAATAAATAGATTTTATTGTTTTAGTATTCGAAGTGCCCTGCCAAACTTTATATACTGTTCAATAGAGGGCGCCAGTCACGAGGCCACCAGAGAGAATTTTATAGTAAAGGATAGTCAAAAATATTACGTCGAATATCTTTCAAAGTGTAAAAACGTGTTTATTAAAGTTTTAATTAAATAAAATAACATTTATCAATAAATAATTGTGAAATGTTATTCATTATCATAAAGTGTTCTGTGTATTTTATTTTTTCAAATTACAAAGGGGGAAGGGAGGAATGCCCTCTTTTGCTCCTTCCTGTGGACGCCCATGACTAGTGTTATTCACATGATTGCTTGGTATTGTTAAAGTTCGCCGTGATTCGCCAATGATCACCCAGGTTTGTTCATGCATGAGATTTATCCTAAATACTATAACGCCCTGTATCTCTAGGCATTTCATAGAATATGTGTTTCATCTTATGTTATTTAGTTATGTTCGTTCAAATATTACAGCTCCAGTATTTCTGTATAAAAGCGTAGCAGCGTTGCATAAAGTAAAAATCATTCACCTGCAGAAATGCGTGCGACATCATTGATGGTTATTATTTATAGTTTTCACCTAATACTAACGTGATTATGCAACGAGGACAAATAGCGACAATCGCTTTTTTTTTTTTTTTTTTTTGTTTAATATCTAGTTTGCGTTTCCATTTTCAATTTTTAGTTCGTCTTCCGGGTTGAATCCGTGACCACCAAATACGGAGGATGCGGAAAGGTCAGGGAATGACCATCGCATATCCCCGGAGCAGTAATGGCCTTAGTTGCTAATGCTCCTAAAAACCAATGACAACAACAAATTGTCGTCACCAATTTCAGTATCAGTTTTAATTTGGTACTATTCCCCTATCAAATTAATCCTAATCATGTAGTCTATTTTGATCTGAATGACCAAAATGGTCCTGTTTAAAAATATAGCGCACTCAGAAAGTGTTTTTTGTGTTTCTTCCCACTAATTCTTTGAATTTATCGAAAAGAGCAGTGGGGGAAGACCTATTTATGTCACGTCGGTGCAGAATATAACTTTCGTTTTGTCTTAAAACAGTTTTTATGTCGTAGACCAGGGGTGGCCAACAAGTCGATCACGACGAACTTTAAATATATATTAAAAAGTAGATTAGTCAAAATCTAAATGGTATTATTATGCGCCCCACTGCATACGCTTATTACAAATCCGTTGAACTACGTGACTACTCTTGTAGCCAAAATTGACCCTAAAGGATGATGAATTCCGATTTTTTTGAGTTACCACTGTATCATCTACCAACAAGTGTTAGCCAGCAAAAGCTTAAATACTAAAAGTGTTATGGACATAGCTTTCAAAATTGTGAATTCCAACAGAGGACAATCTAATCAAAGGAGACTTTTCAAAATGAAACTCGATGAAAATGAACCAGATCTGATATTACACACAGATGTGAAGTGTTTGAGTCGGAGTAAGTTTCTACTGAGATTTTGAAATTTGTTGAATGAAAAATATTTGTTGATCAAAGGGGAGATGATTATCAGCACCACAAGATACGGAGTGGTTGTGTGATCTGGCTTTTTTTGGCAGATTTTACTAAATTAAGTGATCTGAATTCGGAATTACAAGGGAAAAAAATGTGGGTGACATGATTAGTAGTTTTTCTACATATAAATATCACTTTTTGGCAATGGCTAAGGATCTCCAAGAAAAAAATTCGATCATTTTGCAAATATGCAAGATCATTTGCAAAAAATCCTGTTTTTGGATTTAATAGTGAGAAATGTTTCTGAAATTGAGAAAGTTATGGATGATTTTGAAACCAGATTCAGTGATTTTAAAAAAAGTAAAGACATTGTTCAATATATTTATCTTCCTAAAAGCCAGATCATAATCAAAAAAGACTTTTGGAAATATGTTTGCCAAGAAAAGTATCCAAATGTAAAAAAATGCAGTGAACTTTTAAATTCCTGTTTTGGTTCCACATCAATGTAAGTCGGCGTTCTCTTATTTGAAACAAACAAAGACGAAGAATCGCTATACGTACTCTTACGGACTTCATTACAGAAGATTCTTTACGGCTGGTTTTACACAGTATATCCTCGATATTGAAAGCTTGGCAGATGATATGAAGACTCAAACTTCACATAAATTAAAAATTTAAATACGTATGAATTTAAATTAAGAATTCTGAATTGTATTTAATTTTAAAATTTATAAGCAACATTTTTCAATATGTGTTGATTAACTTTTTTTAACCATGTGCAATGAAATTCTTGAGATGGTAGATCGCGGCACATTTTGAAGAAATAAAGTAGATCGCATCACAAATTAAGTTGGCCACCGCTGTCGTAGACTAATAAACATATCTGTCATATATATGAAAGTGCTGATCGCACATTCCAGATTATGTACCCGTTGTGTATTTTCACTGATAGTGAAGAAAGTCATGAAATACTAGTTAGTTCGTCTACATATTCTATTGTATGAACTTTAAATACTATGGTCCTAAGGTGGGGACTAGCTTTCATGATTCTTTTGACCCAGATGCACTGAGAATACTGGTTATTTGTAACCGAATCTTCTCCCCCCCCCCTCACTTACATTACCAAGGCGATGCATGTTAATAACCCTCCCACACTATTCCAGTTAAAACTTGTTTTCTGTTACCACTCCTGGTGACATTTTACTGTTACATGAAACTTCCATTTGCTATTAAATAACCTAGCCCTTTATGATAAAGGGGTTTGGGTGCTAAAGATGAAAACTAAGGTGTGTTAATGGCGGAAAACTAAAACAACATACGTCGATTATTCCAGAAAATTCATTGGTATTTGCAGCAGGAATTATGGATTTGGGAGACCCTCAATTTACTCTAAAATTTATTTCGGGCCACCTATTAAGTTTGACCCTTTGAATCCGTGGGTTAGTCCTCCATTGCCCGCTCGAACTAAAGGAGGCGGACTCCCTGGCCCATTTCAACTTCGCCGCTGTTGGCCCATCTGGATCATCCAATTGACCCGTTTTCTCCGCGCATTTCGACAACGGCTTCCTTGCAGCACAGCCCTCATTTCTCATCCACGAGTGATGTGAACATCCATGTTTCCTCTGCTTGCGGGTTGTAGCTGTGCACTCGCAGTATGTTCTTCAGACAGTTATGAGAGGGACGAAGTTGCTCCTTTGAATCTAGCGTGATGAGGTATTTCTGTAACGAACAATTTAATTAGACCGCAAAGAAACATTACCTTAATTTACGCAGACGTTTTAAACTGAGAAACAATGAATTAGGGTGACTTTAATGATCTTTAAAATGCCTTTTAGCCCTTCCTCTGGATTCTTGTTTAAACGGTATGATAGTGGCAATGGGCACAGCTGAATGTTGAACACTGATCTCAATTCTGGAGAGAAGGGGGGGAAAATAATCTTTTTCAGCCAGTATAAGCAGTTTTTAATATTTAAAAGGTAATAAAATCCTTTGCCCAATATTTTAAGTTTCATTCAGTATTACCAGTTACATTGTTTCTGTAGGTTACATTGTTCACATCTGTCGTCTGCAGTACTTCAAGTCAACAATGAGATAGCTAAGCCTACCTTAAGACAGGCACTTTTTTTTTTTGTCTGTAAAACCGGCCATGCAATTATTTAATAAGTGATTATTAAACGCACGCACACACACTTTACAGTATTCTTAACCATCAGTTGCACGTACTCAGCAGAATGCTTTCTTTTTTCCATTCGCCTTACAAAAGAGCTTCTTATTCCAATAAAAAGCGTTTCCATGTCAAAGAAGGTACGAGCTGGGAAGCACTTGATTATTCATATGCTCACAATATTGTTGTCGCTGCCTAGCAACTAGCATGACAGCGCAGCTTCGTCCAGAAAATGGCTGTTAGCTGCACACAGGAAATTAAACAGTGCGAAGTGTGCTGCTAACTTGTCTCCATCCGTATTTTTGTGTGCTAATCGTTGGATAATTCACTTCATCCAGGAGTTGGGAGAATAATTCTGTTTTTGCTCGATAGTAAGCAAGCGTTAATGCATCAAGTGTAATAAGGGATAGTTAAGTAGATGGAACTTATATTTTCTAAATTTATTGCTTGATGGTAATAAATATAGCGTAGTTAGTACGGTTATATTATTTTTCAATATCCACCAAGATTGTTTAGACACAAAGGAATACATGATTACATTTATTTCTCTGTATCGTGCGATAAAACCAATCTTTGACAAGATGACGGAGCCAGTCCTCTGCTGAATGAAGTAGGACATTCCATTTGAAATTGCGCAGACGAATTTTATTTGGCGGACTTTCCAACGTCGTGACATGCATTATCACGTAAATACTCCCTTATACAGTTGCCCTGGTTTACTCCTGCGTATTCCTGTAAGCTTTCTACTGATGTTCAACAACCTTTGCAATGCTGCTCTGGGTTCCCTGTACAGCAAATTTCAAATGTTTATCAGCTGGTGATCAGTTATATCAGAATTCAGTGCTGCAATTCATGCGCATAACCGATAGTTTTCTCAAGGGTCGACTAGCGTCCTTTCTTGTTCTGGTTGATTTAATGTAAAAGAAAACATTTTTAAATACTACTAATTGTTGTTTGGTTTTAGGCGCGTCAGCTATTAAGGGAAATTGGGCTATTGTGTATTTTGTCTCTACAAGTGTGTATTCACGGGCTGATCTGCATGTTGTGCCGGTTGAAAAACCAAAATCAGGAATAACTGACGGCGGGACTCTACAACTTCGATTGATGAAGACTAGAGAAATTCTTCCAACGAACCGAGACCATTTCTGCAGACACTCCAATGGCCTTAAACACTATTAGAACCCTGGGTGTGAATGGCTATATTGCACATTGAAAGCAGGAATTCGAAACTGTTTTTCTTTCTCCTCGTTGCGGACTCTCCTATGTGGCTATGAGCCCCAAGTGATCCGTGACTTAGCGATTACTCTGTTTCGTCAAGTGAGATTTTTCTGAGGTGATGGCTAGTTCTTGATCCTTGTTTATTGCAGTGTATTAGCCTTTGTAACCTTTATATTAGACTTTTACCTTGTATTAACCTTTACTGTAAACCCCTGGCTTGTAGCCGTGAAGGGTATTGTGTACGGCATATGCATTTTGTATGCAATAAAGATTTCTTCTTTTACTTTTCTGCTTTTAGTAAAACTCTATTTAATAAGCAACTTGTTTTTTTTCCAAAAAGTATTTGAAAAGTGCAAGGAAGGAAAGGTACTTTTCTTTATTTTTTCCTAGTGTAATAACTGATCCTTAGTAATCTTCGCTTGGTTACACCAGACACTGCTCTTGCCTTCCCTCGTGGTCGGAAATCTTGGCAGAAAAGTAACCTGTCGAGGGCTCAAAGGAGCGAATATGGATTGTACTGATTCCTCTTGCGGGCCGAAGGACCCATCACATTCTACAGAACAGGAAGATAATAATCTGTCCTCTGCTAGAAGGCAAACGTAGGATTCAGATAAGAATGTCTGTCCTCACTTTCTGGTTATACATTCACTGACTGACCAGCCAGTTAGCAAGCTCTCTTCTTTTCTGATACATAAAATGTTTAGTAAAAACAGAGAGCTACAGGGCTCAATAACTTCTAAGTTGTAACAATATATTTAAAAGAGTAAGAGATTACCTCAATCTTTTGCGTAGTGAATGTTTCCAGTCAATGCTCTCCATAAAATGTTTAGAGAATGTTGCTGACTCACCGAAAATGGATCGCCGACTAAAATCAGAAGACCTGCTTGTTGAAACAACGCAACAGAGGCACTCAGAGCAATTCCTTAAGTTGATATTTGGAGGAACTCCCATACAAGTGCCTACTCAAAAGGAGTAGATAACAGAATGGGACCTTCTACATGTATCTGTCGAAGAAATTACAAAGGAACTGTCGAATCAAAATGTCATTTAGGCCAGGAGGATCCTAATTAAAAGATGGCTGATTAGTTCCAACCAGAAATATAATACTAACGTTTAACCTTTTCAAATCCACGAACTTCTGTAAAAGCAGGAAAACTGAACTGTCATGGCCGACCAAATATACCGAACCCTATCAGATGCTTCAAATTCCAGAAATTTGGACATTCACAGGTAGTATGTCGAGGGACAGCAGTATATGCTTCGTGTGGATCCAAGGAATACACTTATTGAATATCTTGCACAATCTTTACAATGGCCAAACTGTAGAGACAATCACTCCGCCTGTTCCGAAGACTATGAACATGGAAAAAGAGTGATGGGGATTTAGAAATACAAAACTGAGCGTAAAGTTACTTACCTGGAAGAAAATAAACAAATATCTCTAGTTACAGTGTCACACACATTCAACAACAGAAACGATTTTTCTACTACTATCACTGCAGTTCAAACCAATGTTTCAGTTCCTCCTAAACATCTCTAGAGCTGACTGGGCCCACTCAATGCTAGCTTCAATACTAAAACCGTCTTCACCACCAACTTTCAATGAAGCCATCAACGCCCCAATTACAATTCTGCCAGGTACGTCTCCTATTTCGAAGCCAATCGCAAATGCTAAAGATCTAGAAACAAAAAAAAAAAAAAAAAAAAACCCCTGGCCATGATCATCTGGATATAGACAAAAACGAAGCCTTGGATGAACCAGCCTTAAAAATATATGCTGAGGACGAGACGAACAGTTGTCCTTATTTCTCCAAAAAAGAAAGAAAACCTGAATGATAGTGGTAGACCACCTTTCACAAAAGGTCAAATACAAAACCAATATAATGCATACAATAATACATTGGTATTTTAGATGTTTTCGCAATAAAATCGATGAAAATTCGTGCCTTGATTGATAAATATAATCCGGTAGGTGTTTGCCTTCAAAGAATGAACCTAATTTCCACAAGTAAACAACTGTGAGCCGTTACGATACATACAGACAGACCGATTTCCCTCCAATGGTGCACATGGCAAAGTGGCTATTTTAATTGATTCCAGAATCCCGTGTAAATGCATTCACCTGCAAACATTTTTGTAAGGAGTTGCAGTGCTAGTATCAGTCCAGTTTACATTCACACTGATCTCACTTTACCTTCCTTTCAATCAATGATACGCATATGTAGATCTTGAAGAGTTAGTGACTCCGCTACCACCCTCCGTATGTATCATGGGAGATATAAATGGACGCCATCCCCTGTGGGGATTTCACGATGAAGGCAAACAAGGAAAACTGATTGAAAAATTATTAAATGAGCAAAATCTTTCACTCCTTAACATCAGAGTTTAAACATATATCCCATTTACCCACAGCCTCTGTCACTGACCTTTCCATATGTTCGCCAGTCTCATACGCACTCCTTGAATGGACAATCTTAAATGATCTCCTTAAAAGTGATCATCCCCTGTGGTCTGCAGAATATTAGTGATGTTATATATACATCGTAATGACAAAAAACACGTAGATTCCATAAAGCTGACTGGACAAAATATACAACCCTTGTGATAATAGATGAACAAATAATCACTACCCAGTCTATAGACATTGCTGTAACTTATATCACAAACCGAATATTAATGGCAGCCAAAGCTACAGTACCCGATCACCTGGAAAATAACATAAACGTGCCGCTATGGAATAACGAATGCAGTATTGCCAGAAGAGAAAAGAATAAGGCTCTGAATTCTTCTGAAAGTACCGAACTACCATCAGTCTTAAAATTTTCAAAAAAAGCCAGAACTAGAGGCAGATACAGCATAAGAATAAAAAGGAGTCATAGATACGTTTCGCTTCCACAATCAACAGAAATCGTGTCGTGTTATATGGAATAAAATCAGCCAACTCAGCGGGAAATATCTTTCGGTTCCACTTCCACTAATAAACTGGAACGGACAGGATATCACTGAATCTTAGGAAATCGCAAATATTCTGGTGGCTACTTTTGCAAATGCATTCGTACCAACTTTTCAAAAATGAAAAAAGTGAACTTCACAATGAATCAACAACTTCCATATAACCAGCCTTTCAATATAGAAGAACTGAAAGAAGCTCTGGTTAAGTCGAGGAAGAATGCGGCAGAACCTTATGGATTTCATTATTAAATGATACAGCAACTTTGTGAAAAATCTCTAAATACTTTACTTCTGTTATACAATAGAGTTTATATGGAAAACTGTTATCCAGGCTCCTGCGATCATTCTATAATAATCTTTTCCAAACCTGGAAAAGATCATACGAATCCAACAAATTATCTAGCAGTAGCCCTAACAAGCTGTCTTGGGAAAACCCTGGAGAAAATGGTGAATAAGCGACTAACCTAGTTCTTGGAAACCCATAATGTACTAAACATAAATCAGTATGGTTTTCGTATAAAATAGATCATCGCTGGACTTCATGACAAGTATTCGAAATGCTTTTCTGAGGAAAGAGCATCTAATTATGATCAATTTTGACATATAAAAGGTTTTCGACTCTACTGGAAATTTGGCATTCTTACTGACCTTCGAAACTGATTTGCGAGGACACTTACCAGTTTTAATATAAAATTTTCTGAAACACAGAACCTTCCAAGTGAATTATCATAACGATCTGTCACAAATATATGTTGAAGGAGTTCCTCAGGGTTCAGTTCTAAGTGCTACTTTATTTGCAGTCAAAATAAATTCTATTACAAGACTTGCCGGACACAGTTGAAACATTACTTTATGCAGATGACGTTAAAAGGTAAGTAGAGGGCGCAATTACAAAAAAAAAACACACACACACACATACATTCTGTAGAAGCGAAAAATGCACTTAGATACAGAAATAAGACTAGAAATCAGCCGGTATCTTTAGGAAATAGCATACGTTTCCTTGTCCTTATTCTTGATAAAAAGCTTAACTTCTTAGAAAATATCAAAAATACTTCCGTACAATCTACCTTAGAAAATTTTATATTCTTAAGAGTTCTTTCTGCAGTGACCTGGGGAGTTTGTTATTTGGTTTTTAGGAGCATTAGCAACTAAGGCCATATTGCTCCGAGGATATGCGGTGGTCATTCCCTGACCTCTCCGCATCCTCCGTATATTTGGTGGTCACGGGCTCGAACCCCGGTCTAATCAAGAAGCGTGTACTACGCACTGCTGCTCCTGCCCACCTGGCTACGGAGACGCCTAACTTTGACAACATACATGACGATAATAGTACTATTTAACGAATACACCATGTCAAATTTCCATTCCTAATTGCTACATTTGTTTTCAACAGTGGGGAAAAGTGCTCTTGCAAACATCAATATAAAACAGATACACGCAGCCTGCTCGTCACAGTTCTCCGAATATTTTTCTAATATATAGAGTCTCTAAAACAGATACCCAAGTGAAGATCTGCAGTGATTATTCCACACACACACGTGCTGATCGATTAGCAAAGAATCCCACAAGTACAAATCTACTGCTCTGTAAAGTCCCACATTCTGATTTCACCACTCAATGGGCACAAATCTGGCGAAATCAGCCAAATAAACTTATGTACATAAAACAGGAACCCCAGCTATGGAAGTCGAGTTTCAGTTATAAATTGGCACGAAGAAGTCATACTCACAAGACTACGCATTGGACATACTCTCACACTTGTACTTACAAAAGCAATTCCTCCAAATTGGCACCACTGCTGCTGTCACAACTCACTGTGCAACATTTTTTTTTATAGAATGTCCACTTACCATATGACGAGACAAACAGCCTTCCATCTTCCTGTAAATATGCAGGACTTCCTGACCTTATCGCAAATCATTGGCGATAATACTAACATTGACAATGTATTTACTTTTCTAAAACTAATAGGACATTTCAACAAGGTATAAATCATGATAAAACAACATTATTTTTCTTAAAATGCTAGGCACAAATGTGGAAAAAGTTGCTTTGCTCTGAAAAATACAAACGAACAACCAACCAACGTATGTTATATTTTAATCTTTATTACTGTTTAGAACAACCAACCAACGTATGTTATATTTTAATCTTTATTACTGAGGCGCAAAAGAGACTCGATTCGTGCATTTGATGCTACTTGCAGTTCTATCAGATATTAAAGAGGCATGGTAATTTTTATTCATGAAGTGTGTAGAGAATGGACAAATAAAGTGTTGGCGCCTCCGTATCCAGGTGGGCAGGAGCAGCAGTGCATAGCACACGCTTCTTGATTAGACCGGGATTCGAGCCAGTGACCACCAAATACGGAGGATGCGGAAAGGTCAAGGAATGACCATCGCATATCCCCGGAGCAATATGGCCTTAGTTACTAATGCTCCTAAAAACCAAATAACAAACAAACAACCACAATAAAGTGTTACACCTCAATGCTTTCTTATTACAGATTAACAGCCATCCCAGATAAAGCTATATTTGGTTGAAAGAAATCTTATGTAGCATGGAGATGCTACATCCATAATACATAAGATTTCATCGAAAACAAGCTGGCTCCATGCTTCATAAGATTTCTTATGAAGAAGATTTCTTATGTTGCATTACAAGATGCTGATGCAACCTTCTAATGCAACAAATTCGACTACCCTATTGAGACAATGAAGATCCGTCTATAATGCCGTTTTCAGAAACTTATTTACTTTAGTTTCACCGTCTTTGGCCGGTTTCACCGGTTTCAGACGTGAAAGATATGAATGTTTCCGTATGCAGTTTTTGTGGTGTGATTAAAATTATTTGATGTTATTAACGCAGTGGATGGCTTCAACCTTTTTGTTATAATTTCACGATAGTACTCAAGAGATAACTATTTAACGCTTAGATGTACGTTTAGAATGTCTGCAGGAAATGTCAATACTTTGTCTCTTTTCTCTTCTGTTTTCTTTCTTCTGTCTCGGCTCCGTTTTCTAATTTGATGTTCTTGTTGGTCGAAAGAGGTAATCAAAGTGTGAGTCGTGTGGAACAGTACTTCTGCCATCATCTGTCAACAGGTGAGCGGAACTCAATCTTCGTTCAGTAAAACAAGCATCTTCGGAAAGTAATTGGAAGTGGACGTGAGATAAGATGCTATAAGCCTGATGAGTATAGAGGAAACCAGAGTATAAAAGAACCGAATGTTTTATTTTCTCTCTCAAATAATGTTCGCATGGCTGGGTCCAAAAGTGAAGAAATGGATTCGAAGTTAATAAACGAAGTCTCCCAAAGTACAAATTACATAAGTCTAATAGTTCTATTGTAAGACCCTAAAAAAAAAAGTTTATGGCAGCCATATAGCGGAAGAAATGTTAACAACTTCATCGTTACTGTAGCCGCGCACATCCAACTAAGTGTGCAGCTAAGCTTGCTCGGATTGGAGCATGCGCGTCACCACAGTCACAACTGGAATATAAATTCGTTTGGGAAGGTTTTTTTTATTATGAAAATTGTAATCATGTTTTGACTGAAGGAGGGAATTTCCTTGCATTTTCAGGCCATGGAGGTTCATATGTGTGATAATAATAAACGCTGATGAGGCCTTCACTGAATGAAAATTTCGTTTTAAACGTTTCATGAAGAACGATCTTTAGGTTTGGTCTGGACGAACTTCTCAGAAAATTCAGTACACGCACGATTCTGGATCGTTTTATTATTCTCAAGTTTTTAGCAGCTGTCATCTGGATTGGGACACAGATGGCGCGAAGTCGGAGGGGTTTTCTGAGCTGGCAAGAAAAGTGTCATGTAATTTGAACATTCTACTACTCTTTGATCCCGGGTTGGTGTTATTTCTTTTAAGCAAAACATGGGGTTTGACGGTAAAATAACCAGACAAATTCTGTGAAAAAGATATTTCATCAGTAACGTTTAGTGAGTGTGGTCACCTTCAAAATAACTCACTTTCAGACTTCATGTACTCATCCTAAAGTCTCTGCCATGCCTGGTTCGTGATCCCATTGGCTGAGGGTCGTGTGTAATGCCCTTTTGCATTCAAATCCGCACGCAGTTACGAAGAATGTATCGCTCATTGCGCTGCAGTTGCAATGACATTGTTAACACCATATCTCTTCTCAGGAATATAGATATACAGTACATGTAACTCTATTTTTTAAGGTGTGTATTTTAAGAAATTATTTTCTCTACTAGCTATGCACACTGCTGGTATATAAGGTTAACAAGGCTTAGATAATAAAATTAATAAACAATTTTAAAAAAGGGTTGGCTATTGAATCTTAGGAGTTGGTTTCGATTATTGACATAACCCCAAAGTTTTGACTGACTGGCTATGGATATTATGAATAGTAAGTACATCTTAAAAAAAAAAAAAAAAAAGGTAATTTTCTTTAATGCAGTCGTCTTTAATGTTTTTATTGATATCAGCAGAAATTCACCTTCGCTGTGGCACAGTTGATATAATCGCAGTCCTCTCCAAACCGGGTGGTAAAGACCCAAGTTCAAATCCTGTCGATGCCATGATGAATCTTTATGAGCTTCTTTCACATCTTGATTGTGTTAGTCGGTTTTCGGCGTGGATAGCAAGGTCCCCCCCCCCCCGGAAAACTCGTATTTTTTGTCCGGCAACAAGCAACTCGACCGCAGAACACACGCAGTTTAAGGACATAACGTGCACGATGCAATATGGTCCAAGTCGCTGAAGTCCCGAAAACTATACAACAGTAGAAATTCAAACTTCAGTTTGTCCTGAACCCAATGCAAATTTTAATATGGGATTTTCTTATGCTTGGCATATCCAGTTTATTGTACAAGATGATGAACTATGTAACCAGACTGTTAGTAGGGAAACAACTTTTGGCTTTCTTAATTTTGTTACTTGTTCAAACTTGTGAAAAGAATTCAGTGTCAACAAATACTCAGAATTCATTACAATGAAAATGTTTGAATTTTTCAACCATTCCATTTCATCATAACCATTCCCTCTTTCGTGGACCAACTGCAGAAGTTGGTTTATATAATTAACCTATTTGCATTAGTATTAGTATTATACACCGATGAGCCAAAACATTATGACCAGCGAGTCGTTATGCAAATCGAAGCAACTGCAGGTGAACTACGGCGCGTGCGCGGGTCGGGACACGATAAAAAAAAAAACACCTGATACTGAGTTCCGTTAATCAGTGTTACTCTTGTTCTTCAGATGGGAAAGGCAGTGGACTTAAGTGAGTTTGACAAAGGCCAAATTGTAATGGCCAGACGACTGGGTCAGAGTATATTCGAAACGGCATGGCTGGTGGGATGCTCACAGTCAACCGTGGTTAGTATTTAACGAAAGTGGTCCGAGGGGGGGGGGCGCACGAACCGCCAGTGAGGTGTTGAACGACAACGGCCCATCGATGCTCGAGGTGAGCGAAGGCTCTCCCAGATGGTACGTGGCAACAGAAAGGAGACTGTTGCGCAACTAGCCGGTAATTGGAATGCTGACGGGAATAATGAGTCATAATACACAGTTATGACGACGGGACGGGAGTAATTTGTCATAACACACACAGTACATCGAACCCTGCTGAAAATGGGGCTGCGTAGCCGCAGGCCGATCTGAGTGCCCATGCTAACCACAGTTCACCGACGACAGCGCCTACAATGGGCACGCGAGCATCGAAACTGGACCTTGAGTGATTGGAAGAAGATCTGGTCGGATGAATCACGTTTCCTGTTGCGCCTGGATGCATCGTGGGACGAAAACAAACCGGTAGCAGTGGTATCATGTTTTGGGCGATGTTCTGCTGGGATTCCCTGGGTCCAGCCATCTATGTGCCAGGCACTCTGACATCTACCATCTAGCTAAACATCATTGCTGACCAGGTACACCTTTCCATGGCAACGGTCTTCCCCTCTGGCGGTGCCGTCTTTCAGCAGGATAATGCGCCATGCCACACCGCTCGAATTGTTCGAGATTGGTTCGCAGAACATGACTAACACTTCCAACTATTGCCCTGGCCTCCAAATCCAAATTCCCCAGACATCAGTCCCATTTAGTATCTGTGGTTTGTGTTGGAACAGTAACTCCGATCTGCGGCGTCTCAACCACGGACCTTACAGGAGTTAAAGGATCTACTGGTTACGTGGAAATATTGCATCAAGTCTTGATGCAATATTTCATCCATATCGGACCAATTTTACGAAAGTTGCTAAATCTTTTGCGCCAGAAGTTCCAAAACTGATCGTAAAAAAAAAAAAAAAAAAACTTAAGTACTTATAAACTAATGGCGCTTTACCCTTTCGAAGTAATGTCCATCTACATCAGTGTAGTGTTGCTGGAGAACTAAAGACTGGGAATTATTTCGAGAATATTGTTCGTTCTGCTACAGCTGCTTGATATGTGGAATCGTCAAAGCGATGGTTTTTGTGGCTCTTTTGAGCCTTGTAAACAGAATAAATCCTCTGGATGAGGTAAGATAGTGGCATGTCTGTTGGATTGATAGTGCTGTGCGAATGGGCGCATGTTATGTGCAAGAGGAACCAATTATCAGATTTTTGCATCTCAAGGTGGTGGCTACCAATTCATGAGCCAGCGTTGTAAAACATTCTTTTAAAAGACCTGATTAACAGTTATATCTGAAACGACAAACTCCTTATGCACACCTCTTTTGCATAGAAAAAAAATGTGAGTAGGAATTTCACTTCAGAGTTCTGATTACGAACTTTTTCGAGCGAAGTGATAGTTCCTCCCAACTGTTAACTCTGTCATTTCGTTGAAAGATCATATGAGAAGCATCAACTTTCATCTCTGGTAGTAATGGAAGTAATGACAGTGTTGTCATGGAGTCTGCAAAGATCAGCACAAATCACAGTTTCACTTTTGCCCAGTTTTGAACAAAATTTGATGTTCACTCGTTGCTTGCCTATACCCGTGCAACGTTCGACGAACAAAACAAAACGGCTCGAAGACATAAACAGGAAATTGTTGCATGTGCCAGACAGGAAGGCCATCCCTACTGCAAGGTACTTCTGGTGTATCTCAATAACTTAATTAAAAAAAAAAAAAAAAAAAAGCAGTCGTGAAACTTTTGGGACTTAAGAGTATGGTCATTACCCTCTCTCTGTCCCCTTTACGTGTCATGGTATAACTGGGTTAAATTCGATTTGAATTAAATATTGCATTAAGGTTTGGAACTCTACCTTGTTGAAAGAGGAAGAACACCGTAAGTATTTTCGAGTACGATGACAATTATTGTGAACGCCTAGGCTGTGGTTGAGGCTGTCGTGCGTACTTCCCCAGAGGTACAAAATGTACACAGAGCAGATTGTGGAGGGGGGAGGAACCTCTATATATCCCCCCCTTTTTTTATTTTAACTCAGAAATAGACGTCTAACATAAAGGCAGTTGTTGAATTATTACGTAGGTGGATTGTTTGTCGTTCAGAAAAGATTTCTTATGAATAAGCATTTTAACTTCGTCTTTCATTAGAAAATATAGCTGACTGAACGTACGGTATTTTCGATAATTCGAATCCCATTAATCCGACTTAAATCCTTATTACAAAATATGTAAATTAAGTTTTTCTCCTTTAAAAATTGTTTACACATCGGTTGAAGAAATTTCGATACACTTCTTAATTGTTTTACTTTTTAGGGAACTAAATAAAGTAAAGGTAAATGTTCCATTTTAGCATTTTTTATCTGTATTCTTTTTTATTAATTACATGATCTATTTATTTATTTTTTATTATTTTTATTCATTTAAAAATTAAACGGTTTTTTAAAATTTCCGCATGAAGGGATTTAGTTCTGGTTATATTTACCTAGGGTTATCGAGACTCTGTTGTACTATAAATACGAGACATTTGTACTGGAGAAAGAAAGGACTACTTGGTATTCTGTAGCATTTTAACTCGTTTCGCTAACGGAACAGAAGGACGTAAAAATATGAATTTCGTAACATTTTCGTTATTACTTATCATTAAAAGATATGTTTTCCAACGAATTTTATGCAGTCAACTTTAGTAAGGCCAAATGATAGAAGGAAGCGGACTATTTTCTGCATCCGACCCAAAAATAAAATAAAACAGAATATTCATGTTATTTCCATGAGATAACCACCCAATTCTACTTTGAACTTACCAGATTCACTGCTTTTTCTACACTGGGGCGAAACTTATTCCAGTTTTCGACAACCAGCTGCTCATATGTGAACCTCATGAGATGTATTCTTCTGTTAAACCCTTAGATTTTAAATTTATACTTCCCTGGTTCTCATCTTACCTACGAAGGATACAATACTTGTCTTACTCACTTTATTCAGCCCTTTCCTTATACATATCAATAAGATCTTCTCTTAATGTTCATTTGTCCAACTTCTCAGTCCACACTTCTAAGCGGTTTTTCATATATGCACTGATCTGCACTCATCACTAACCTGGTGGCTTTTTTATGAATATTCTCTAGAAGCTCCACATCTTTTTTAGGTGCGGTTTCATGCCGAATACAATATTGAAATTGCGATCTATCACCGTGCATAGAGGGACAGTGACATTTTTCTCCCTACTAGCAATTGATTAGGCGATTATGGCCTAAGCTGCCAATACGCCATAAAAAATAAAACCAACCAACCAGACTGAAGATTTAAAATATATGACAACTCTCTGTCTCCCTTTTTAACCACCCTGCAATCAGCGTACGATCTTACAAATAACTACAACTTTTTTATAGTTTATATAGCAGTCTTTTATTGAGGGACGATATCAAAGTTTTGCCAGTCTAAATATATAACGTCAAGATTGTTTAATGACTGAATCATAGTAATTTGCTTGATTGTTGAGGCATGACCCCCCGCCCACCACCTATGCTTGGATCTAGTCAAGATATTGTTGTTGAGATGGTTGTGAATCGCATCCTTATCCATAATCTCCATGCTTTTCCAAAAGGAGTTAAACTCACTGGCCTATAGTAACCCAACTCCTCTTTAGAACCACCTCTATAGACTGGGGAAACATTAGCACTTCTCCATTCCAAGGAGATATTGGAGTCTGATGGCACTCTCATTATCGTTGCTAATAGTTTGGCACTAATATGCAGCCTTTCTAATTATAATAACCATCCTCCTCTGGAGCATTGACTTCCTTTCACCTCAGTAGCTTTTTTTTTTTTTTTTTTTTAACAAACTTTCTGATATCAGTATACTTATTTTAAGGAGTTTGCCTCAACATTCTCCAGAGATTCAAGCTTGGTTTTGACTGTGAATATCGTTGAGAAGTATCAGTTGAACTCATCTACCATTCCTGTTGGGTAACCCATTAAGAGACCTATTTGATTTACTCGATTTTTAAATTCACACGTAAGAATTCCCTATCACCATTTTTATCTCTCTTTGCTAGTGCTTTCTCGTAATAAGCTTTTGCCCGTCAGTTTTGTTATATTTTCATGCAACAAAACATAAATCTGCATTATGAATAACTGTATTTGACCGTTGCTTGTTTCTTTTGCTCAATTGAACTCTTAATCCCGCCTTTCATTTACTTTGGCATCTTATGTTTACGGAACTTGACTACTAATACGTTTGTGGCTTCGATGATAAATACCTTGAATCTTTCCCATTGCATATTTGTATCTGGCAGCCTACAGTAATCTCACCATTTAATCGGGGCCCCAGAAATTTCCCATTCTATTATAGTCCCTCTCCTGAAATTGAAGCCTTCGCCTTTAACTTCGACGTAGGTTTCTACAGCCCATTTTGTGGTTGTATCTAAAATTCCCCCTCTGTTAACGGTTTAGTAGGGAGAAGGAGAACCTGGCATTACTGCTGGGCTTCTTAATGAGAACGAGATCTAGGAAATTGTACACTCTCTCCCTTTTTGAACTTGTCAAAATCAGTAGCAATCACCCAATTTGGTCAGAAAACTCTTACCGTATTGTGTACAGTCCACGTATTTCAGCGTATATGAAGTAGGTTGAATTTGCGCATAATAAAACATTCAGTCTACGTAAAGAGATTTTGTGCTCCTCAGAGGCATTTGTCCTATAACATATCCCCTGCTATCATCTTCCATTTACCGCAAGTCATTTCACACCAGGCTGACTCAACATGTATGTTACCTTGATCTGACTCAGGGAGTATTCTTGTATCCAGTTTTTGATGAGAAGCATTATTCTTCCAACCATCGGTCCCTCTCTGTTGAACACACAACATTCATCAAAATGAAATTTGCCATTTTATATCTCTGGTGGCACCATGTCTTGGTAAGCTCAACGACATCAGCATTGGTTGACTTGATCAAAAGTTTAAATCCATTTAATTTGTTTACAATGGTCCTGCCATTACTCTAAAGACAAGTTTTGTACGTTATTCCTTTTAACAACCGTTACGTGATCGTAGATGGTCGGTGGATTTTTCTTTTATTACAGTTTTTCCCCTTTCAGTGCTTTGAATAATTAAAGGTAGCACAAAAGCCCTCCGAGATGGTACGAATGTAATTTTCTCCCATACTTCACCTGAGTCGATAGCGTACCGGCTTCCCTAATCTCCCGAACTTGCAGAGAACTGCTATTCCTCCTCAGTGGCATTAGCAAAAACCCTGGCACCTCCTATGTTGAAGCGAATACTTTCTTTCCAGAATAAATTACGTCAATCAACTAGGGCCAGCCATGCTGAAAAAATACCTTCATAAGCTTTGCAGAGTCCACAATGCTTTCCTGCAATTTATTTACCGATTATTTCCATGCGGTTTTTACTACTGACTTTTTTGCGTGTATTATTCGTTTTTGTTTTGTTTCAGTCAAACAAATACGACATTGAAATCTGACCACTGCTGTGCCTCTCTTTTTGTAGCGTGTTAGTTTAATCTCAAAAATGCAAGATGAGTTGCTTACAACCTCGATTCCTTTAACACGCTGTTCAAACTGTAATTTATCTCTGTAATTGTATTCATTTTCCTGTCACGTCGCAGGAGAGGTTACGACAGTGACGTAAAAACCTCATAAATCTTCAGCTTTTTAGCACAACTTACTCTCACTGTTTTCAGCCATCAAGCCACCCTTGATGGCTGAACAATTACAAGCACACCAATAGTCGATATTCAAGTAACACTACAAAACGAATGAATTCAATTAGCGGATATATTTTTTGGCGATCACTTGAACATACGACTGCATGATTAGGTAAACTCTCTATCAAGCGGATGGTTCTTACTTGCTCAGTGAGGCTGATGAAGGCAAGCTGTGTTTCGTAATTTCTGAGCATGCCTTGCTGTTGCCAGGAAGAAGTGTGATTTTTATCCGGATGGCTTTCCTTGTTCAATGTAGCTGAAAATCCACTTCAGCACTTTTCGGTGTTTCTGCCAAATTGTCCCAGAATTACAGTATTAAATTTCCTCACTGTTTTCGGGAAGGTCAAAAAACACGTGACACCGCTAGCGAATAATAATTACATATCAAGGAAACTTGGCTGGCTACCAAGTTCACGACTTTAACAGTGACGTTAGGGTGCGTAAAGCTAGGCATCCATGACCATTCATTGGTCATAAAAGGTATGTCATCTAGTAGTGTGTGCACGCGCCCGCGCACACCTCCTTAGCTGCTTTCTCCAGGCCATCCTCACTAACCAGGAATAGGATCAATGCTGTGACGAAATGCGAGAAGCTGTGATGGGGTGTTGCAGAAAGAGGTTGGGGGGAGAGAAGCAAGCAGAGCACTATATCTGCTCCTGCAGCAACACGGAAATGGTGTTGCGCCGGTACTCAAGGACTCATGAAAGTATGGTTGCTGTGAGACTGATGGAAGCCGACTGGGATAAGAAAGAGTCAGGGTTATTTATTACCTGTATGCGTGTTTTCCTCTTAAGTTGCCATGCAGTGGCAGCACACCGAAAGAAAATGATCGGTCATTCCCTCCTGGCTGCAAAGTTCGACGTAAAGTTGTTTGCAGTAGAAAATCGTTACCTTTTAAAACAGTGCGTTTTAGCATAACATAAAATATGAAGTATTTTAACAGTCTGTTTGCCTCGTGCTCTTTTAATCCGTCCTTGTCGGCAATCGAATTCGTGAGAGCACTTTTCAATGTTTTAATAAGATTGTATCACTCATTTCGACGTTGTGCGTGTGTTAGGCCTGGAAAGGTGCACTGCGTGGTCCATGAAAGAAACCAGATGTTTTGTGTTTTGAATCTGTAACAGGCTTTATTTTGAGACTTTTGGCAGTAATGAAGATAGCAGATTATTCAGTGCCCTTATTACATATGAATATATTTAACAGTTACTCATGTTTGGTTTAAATAATACAGAAATAAACTGGTTTCATTTAGATAATACAGAATAGAGGAAAGCCAAAATAAAAAGACAATAGCTTGGAAATAAATAAGAAATAAGAAGACATTTTTTTTTTTTTTCAAGTCATTTGTTGGTGTTAGGCAAAATGTTTACTTTTATTTTCGTGCGCAATGAATTAGCAAGGCAACGCAAACTTTTAAAACAGCTTCTTCCCAAGTGTCATGACTTTTGTACAGTAGCAAATAAAAGAATTCCTTGTAACTTATGAATTATAGCCGTTTTTGATGTTGAATGCACAATGTCGTTGACAAGTATGATAAATATTGTATAAAAATATGAAAGAATCGCGCGATATAATATTTCGCACGATTCTCTTTTCTAAAACGACGAAAAAGATTATCTTGAGCTTTTTTATAGTTTTCAGTATTTAAACTGTGTAGATTATTATTACAGCAGGGGAAAAAAAATAACAATAGATGGCTTAAGGTTACTCACTTGACCTTCTCTTCCGCATATGGAGTGGGAAACTAAGTGAGTAACCGTGAGCCGCCCACTATTTTTTTCCCTGCTATAGTCTTAATGCTAGTAGAACACGCTTTGCTCAAATGTTCCTCCTAGTACTATCAGTATTTTATATCATGAAATCACTTCACTTCATTTAACTTTAATTTTTTTCTCTCCCATTGGAGCAGCAATAGTGAATAGAGGAAGGCCACAGATGCCCCTATTAAACTACTATTAATTTCTAGACATCGTATTATTTACTTTAAAGTGCTTTTCATGAGTCTTTAAGATACATCAAAAGGCTACCTGACTTATAACAGAGCAGCCAGAGTTTCCTTGTTTCTTAGAAAGACGTCAAGCTGAATAATCGCTATAGCCTGCTGACACCATCTCTAAATCTCCCTCGCAACCCTGCTATTTGTTCAACGATCTTATCCTACTTTGCGAGTATACAAAAGGTAGATTATTATAACTGCGCTCGTGAACCGCAGGGCTAATAACTAACTCTTCTACAACTAAAAACTGCCTTAAGTACATGCGTTTGAACTCCGTGAATCGTGATCTCTGACCACAAGCGAAATCCAGCTACTTACAGAGATTAAATTTGTTTGTTTAGCTGTTTTTTGGTCACTTTTTCTGTGCTTGTTTTAAGACAGGATAGTCGTCAGAAAGATAATTAGCCAACTTACCTAACCAAACGAAAGAATTGAGAACAGATGCTGGATTTGATTTCTTCCCCTCCCATTTTTTTGTGTGCGCGCGCACGCGTCTGGGTATGCGCGTGGCGGATGGGACACCCCTAACCCCAGTCACATTGCGGGAAGAACCTTTGTGTGCACTCTACTCACCTGTATTTGTTGTTTACCTTTTGTTTAGCAATCTTCGTTTCTAAGTGTTATCAAAAACATTGGCACCACTTTTATGATTTCGTTGTGATCAAATATTAACCCGAACTATTTAAAAATAGCTATGGTTTGTATATGTTTGTTAAAATGGCGCAATCCCAATCTACCCATAAAACACTTGCATGGGGAATATTCAGTCACGATCACCGAAAATGTATTATTCGGTGATCAGAACAGACTGCATGGGAGGAACGCCCAAATGATCATGAATGTAAATATGCAGTTCAAATTACATATTTTATATAAATACTTGTTACGGACTACCTCTGTGTATACACTAGTGTCCAAAACTTAGAACTATAAAATTAGAGTACATCAAGAAATATATTTACTTGATAGAATTATAATAAACCTTTTGCGGAATTATTATATGATTACATGGCAAAAGTCTGGGTTTGGGTACAGGATGAATCCCTTCTACCAACCCCAGTCGTCTCTTTGCATGAAAATACAGATTTCATTCATCAAGTTAGATTGTCATTTCTTATTCTGATTAAGTCAGCAATGAGTGGAAGATGTCACGTTCTATCACTGTTTTACTGTAGTAATTCATTATTCACTTGATTTTTACCATTTCACATGAATCTTTTTATGGTGATTGAAATTTGTAAAGATAACCACGGTGTACTTGGTTATTTTCAAGAGCATCATCTAATTTCTCAGGAAGTGAGATGTTTACCTTGTAATCAGCCATATAGTTTACTACCGCGAAAACCAAGCTGTGTGGTTTCATTTGGTGTTGCTCGAAGTCGAAGCAATCAGTTTTGAAGAATAGTTATTTCGCAGGTGCGAAAATTTAATTAATTATACCTAGTTAGAAAAGAAATGTGCGTCTCTAATATGTATTTATGCCTCCACAATTTTTGTACAGACAGTCCAACAAACTGAGTTGGGTTATTTGTATAAAAATAAATACCTCTTATTGCCTTTAAACATGAAATTAATCCTACCACTCGTATTGTCTAGCAGGCGCAATGTATTATATCATATGTCTAGGCTGATTCGTCAAGTTTTTAAAGGGTTCACTGTCTTTCTAGATCTGGAACGCTGCCTGGCTGTCGTGTGATACATTGCAAATAATTATTTATAAATTTAAATTAGAAATCAGTGGTAAAAGGGTAATAGAGTGCTTCGTCTCTTTGCATGAAAATACAGATTTCATTCATCAAGTTAGATTGTCATTTCTTATTCTGATTAAGTCAGCAATGAGTAATCGTTGTATAATACCCATCGTACCACCCCCTTCATTCTCTGCTTCCCCCATACCCTGTGTCACATCGCTGACTTTGTGGCACGCGCTTGAGGTGCGATGCCTAGACCATTCCCTGGGTCGGGTGACCTTCATGGTCTGCTCCCACTCGGGGTGTCCGTAGCTTGCTGCGTCTCGCGATCGTAAACAAAGAAAGGTCACAGACTATGAATAATGGATGACGGAGAACCAAGGGGAGGAAGTCGTCAGACAGGCCGTCGAAGAGGTATCCGAGTAGCACTCAACGTAGTGGAAAGTTATAAAGGGGGAAAAAAAAAAAAAAAGTTCTATCAAATCATCATCTGTGTATCGTGTTAAATCTGTAAAGTTGGTTATATTTTAGTGGAGTAATTCAGTTACACTGCATCCACGTATTGCTCTAGATTTTCGCTAGCAAGTTACGCTTCAGCAGTATTCATTACGTAACACGATTACTGCTTGACCCCATGATTCCTTTCACAGAGGGCAATTGCCTGCGAAAGATTTTTTTGTGCGGCATTTTGGTCCAGACAGAATTACATTCAGAATTTGCTGACAGATACAACTGTCTGCAAACATTAAGGAAGCTGAGGACTGAGTTCGGATCGGGAGGCAACGAATATTAGTTTTCTAAAAGTTTTGGTACTTTTATATTGAGACAAAAATTAAGGTTCTATATATAACGCTGCCTGGCTGTCTTCGGGAATTCATTATTGCATTGAGGTATACCGGAGTGATATGTCCTGTTATTTGTGCGGTAAACTTCATATGGTACCTAACTTTTAGAACTGAGATAATTTTGAAAAGTTTGGGAACCCCTCATTGACTCTCAACCTTTAATTCGAGTGCAATATAAAATGTTCTTTATTCCTTTGTCTTGTGTTCCACTTAGCAACAGCGTACGTACCGCAGGCCATGAGTCGCTGCTTTAGCTGATCAGCAATATTTACAGTTATAGATTACGTTTCAGATTAGGAAACTTAACTGTTTGGAGGTCATTCATTGTAATGTAGACTTTAGGGGGGGGGGGTACTGGATGATCTGGTTCGTACTGGATGTTCGGAGCGCCTTTCGTCTTTCGTCAAACGCACCGGCAATGTCATATATATATATATATATATATTATTAACCACAGTTTTCTATTTACCCTTGTTTTAAAGCCAGAGTTACAGTTCTATTCGACGGTCTAGTTGGCCAATACCAGTACAGTACTGTATTTCTTATTGCCGCCCCCAACTCATCCCTGGTGTAAGGAAGCAGGGAGGCTTGGATTTGTTCTGCATCCCCTTGAATTAGATGGACGTTACCTTGTGATGGATACCTTAATCAATTTTTCTGATTAGTGGTCATACATTCGTATGACCACTAATCATGTAAGTGTGGACCACATTCGTGCTAATCGAATTCTTTTAACTCTAAAATGCTCGCGACATTCCTGTGAATTAAGAGAGGGGTACAGCTTTACACCGATGAGCCAAAACATTATGAACAGCGAGTCGTTATGCAAATCGAAGCAGATGCAAGCGAACTACGGCGCGTGCGAGGGTCAGGACGCGGTATAAAAAAACCCCTGATATTGAGCTCCGTTAATCAGTGTTCCTCTTGTTCTTCAGATGGGAAAGGCAGCGGACTTAAGCGAGTTTGACAAAGGCCAAATTGTAATGGCCAGACGACTGGGTCAGAGCATATCCGAAACAGCACGTCTGGTGGGATGCTCATGGTCAGTCGTGGTTAGTACCTACCGAAAGTGGTCCGAGGAAAGAAAACGCACGAACTGCCGGCGAGGTGTTGGACGACCACGGCTCATCGATGCTCGAGGTGTGCGAAGGCTCTCCCGGATGGTACGTGGCAACAGAAGCGCGACTATGGCGCAACTCGCCGGTAATTGGAATGCCAGTGACGGGAGTAATGTGTCACAAAGTACAGTACATAGAACCCTGTTGAAAATGGGGCTGCGTAGCTGCAGGCCACTCCAAGTGCCTATGCTAACCACGGTTCACCGGTGACAGCGCCTACAATGGGCATGCGAGCATCGAAACTGGACCTTGAGTGATTGAAAGAAGGTCATCTGGTTCGATGAATCACGTTTCCTGTTCCATGCGGACAGCCGGGTACGTGTGCGTCGTTTACCTGGGGAAGTGATGGCACCTGGATGCACCATGGGACGGTGTTGGTGGCGGTTTCATGCTTTGGGCTATGTTCTGCTGGGATACCCTGGGTCCAGTCATGCTGTCATCTCCAACGTACCTAAACATCAGAAAAAGCCACTATAGCCGCCTTAGTGTCCGGACACGTTTTATCGTGCTGCTGATTTTTAGTGGAATTTAGTAGTTTAATTTAGCTCAAAAAAAAAGTGTTCAAGCTGAAAGAACCTAATAGGGAGAATCCCTAGGTGAGAACATTTTTGCATTGTATTTGGAATATAGTAAACTACCAGCGTTTTTTTTTTTTTATCTGTCTTTTGTTGCCAGACCTACAATGGTCACCATATGGCTGACAGCAGAGCAATAGAGAGGCACTGATATTAAGCAGTGGCCATGTCGATAGTTTGCACTTGACTGGGGAGGTATCCCAATCAGAGTAACATTGGACTGTGCTTCTGCCCCAAAATTGAAACAATATTGTGGACTTAAATGCAAGGAACAATGATTTTAGATCTTCCCCCATTTCTCATAGACTCTCATGGACGGATCGAATCATTTCCCCACACCACTAGTGTGAAAACTGTATTCGCCATCGTAACCTGCGTCATAGAAAACCCCAACATAAATTAGTCTGTTCTCTCTAAGGCTATTTTCACATTCTGGCTTTCCCCCCCTCCCCCCAAATTGTAATGGGGGAAAAGGTAAAAACTTGAACTGAACGTTGCCAGGCAACAAATTGCCCCACGGATTCACGGTTGGCGTTATTTGCTATCATTTCCCAGCTTCTTCCTTCCGGAGAGGTCCTGAGCTCGTTAATCCGCAACAGCCTCGATGGTCCGAAAGTCAGACACCAACTGGGTCAAAATGAGCAATTCAAATCAGAAAATGACAGAACAAACTATGGAGGAATAATAGAGCAAAGTGGAGACGGCAACGACGCACTGCCGCAACTAACCCCCACAAAGAAGTATAAGAAATACGTCGCCCCAAAGTTAGGAAGGGAGACAAGATCTCAAGGCGAACCTAAAGAACAACAAGATAAAGAGGACACCCAAACAGCAGACAACGAAGAAGCAAGCAAACAGCCTGAATCCCCAAACATTGACCCCAGGCTGCTGGAAGGCACTGTGCTTGACCCCAGGTACTGGCCCTTCGGGTAGAGCTCGAAAACAAATTAAAAGACTCAACGAACAGAATCACGGCAGCCCTCAGAGGCGAGATTGTGGGAATCTGGATTAAGGTCAATAACGCACAAGGTCAATAGCGAAGCAGAAAGAAACGCGGCCAAATTAGAGGCCTACCTGGCGTGTAGGGGCACCCAAATGCAACAGCGCGTCCCTACCTACGCGCTGTTGGTAGGGACGCGCAATTGTTGTCCGTACCTACAAATGTGCTGAGGTGAAACTCACCAACTGTAATAAATATACCAGCCAAGAAACAAACAGGGAAAAAAACGCTACTCCTAACGCCTAACCTTTTAATACTCAGACCCAAAAACACTGAGGAAATTGATACAAGTGACGAAATCAAGAACAAACTAATAAACGCTATGAAGGACGACTTCCAGCGAACAAGAATAAGAGGAATACGCAAACTAAGGAGCGTAGGACTCGTAATCGAAACCGAGTCATAGCGAGAGATGCAAGAGATAATTGAAAATCCCAAGATTGCTGCTTTGGGCCTAACAGCTGAGCCGCCAAAAAGGAAAGGTCCGGCTATAATAATTTATGACGTGGACAAGGATATCACATCCAACCAACTAGTGTCTGAGCTGTACCACAGGAACTTAAAGAGTAAAATCCCGGGCAAGGATCCACAAACAGTAATACCCAAATTCTTTATACAAGCGAAAAACGGAATAAATAAAAATTGGGTAGTTGAGCTTACCCCAGAGGCCTGGCAGGCCCTGAGAGACCAAACAAGGGTTTTCATTGAATGGGGAAGCTACCACTATCACGAACGAATAATCATACCGAAATGCTACCGTTGCTGCAAGTTTGACCACACGACATACACGTGGGCGCGAACCACCCCAACATGTGGCCACTACTCTGAAAAGGGCCACGATTTTAACGCCTACCCCCAAAGATAAGGAACTCACCTGCGTTAGCTGTTAGGCAATGAAATTAGATTACAAGCACTCACTTAGGGACCCGAAATTCCCTACATACCAATGAACCAAGACCTTATACCAAAACAGGATCAACTATGGGAACGAGAATTAAGAATTATAACGCAAATATGCCGAAAATAATCCAAATTAACGCACAACGGGCCAGAGCAGTGGCTGACCAGATACGGACCGAAGACGAAAACATGCATGTCATTATATAATCCAGGAACCGTATGCACATCTAAAGCGGGTCGCAGGGTACCCACAGCATTAGGATCCCTATATGTCGTGGCATTCTACTGCAGACTGGGACAAGATATAGACTTCGCAATCGACTACCTCCGATGCCTACAGGATACCCTACCAAATCATAGTCATCATTGGAGCTGACCGTCAACTGCTGCTCCCCAGCATGACACAGCACCACCCCAGACAGGCGAGGAACTCGAAATGGATAACTCTTAGAAGACTACCTCGCAGGATTCCATCTAACTGTACTAAACCGACCCAATTATCTGCCGACCTTTTCGAACACCCTCTGGGAAGCCACAATGGATGTCTCCCTGGCCACCAGGAGTATGGCCGGACATGCGACTGACTGGAGGGTGGAGACCACCGGGCAATAACCTTTTCAATAGAAAGACAACTAAACTAACAAGAATAACTCAAACCAACCAACCACAAAACAGATACGCAGTCGCAAAAGCAGACTGGACACTGTATATTGAGCTGCTCACCACGGCAATTAGACACAATCCGGAAAACATAAACCCCCGGATGACCTTCAGAGGGAAACTACAAGATTATTATTGCTGAACACCAGCGTACTGGTGGACACCAGAAATTGCTGTATTACAACGACAGAAGCAAAAAACAAGAAAAGACGTCCAGAATGTTCGCAGAACCTGGCCCGAAAACGAGGTAGAGGTCCTGAGACAACGTTACAGAGAAGCTAGAAACCATTACACAGACACCAAAAAAATAGTAAGAAGGGTTCCTGGGAGTGCCTAGTGTCCACTTAAGGAAACACCTACCCCTGGGGTGTAGTCTACAAGGAGATAACCAACAAGCTCCCCAGGGGCGAGGTCATTAGTACTATCAAGACACCGGAGGGAAACCTAACGACTACCTGGGAGCAATCGATGGGCAACATACTGGACAAAATCTTCAAGGAACCAGCAATACTAACCATGCAAGAACAACACAAAATTTGCAAGGACAATGTAAACTATATCACCTCGGCAATCGAACCCCCTTTCACCCTTGAGGAACTGGGTGAGGCTGCCACCAAGATTAGAAATCGCAAATGCCCAGGACTAGACATGATTAAACCAGAGATCTTGAAGAAAACCGCAGAATTTGCACAGCACTTATTACTTATTCTATATAGCAGATGTCTGGAAACGGGCAAATTCCCCACGGCATGGAAAACTGCAACACCAAGTTAATACTTAAAAATTCTAACAAAAAAAACAGAATGCCCAGAGTCATATAGACCTATCGCACTGCTCTCAGTGGTCAGCAAACTATATGAGAGACTGCTGCACAAGCGAATCAAAAACTACTACGAGAGGGCAGACCTGGTGGCTAGGAAGCAGTTCGGATTTAAGCCGGGTTCCTTCACAGTGGAAGTTCTTGGAAATCTGCTTCGGAAGGCGCAGGAATGCACGAAAAAATACCTACTAGTCATTTCAATTGATTTTGCCGCGGCGTTCGACTCAGTATGGTGGCTGGGCAGACTAAGGGAGGCTGCAGTCCCTATCAACCTATACAAGGAAATGGAGAACTACCTATCTTGCAGGAAAGTAGAAATAATCGCGAACTATCAAAAAGTCACAAGATCTGTACACAGGGGCTGCCCGCAGGGGTCTGTCTTGAAGCCACTCCTATGGAATATGGTCCTCGACGAGGACCTGGGGCTGGTCGGGGCCCAGGCCTTTGCGGACGACGTTATCCTTACCATTGAGGCTGATTTTAGAGCCCGACTGGAAACCACTGCCAACCAAGCTCTACAGAAACTACAACACTAGGCTACAAGAAACCAGTTAAAAATTTCATCCAAGAAAACCACATCTATTCTACTAAAAGGAATCCTACAAATCCGGCATCCACCACAAATTCAAATAGATGTGACCATTAAACTCGCCAACCAAATTAAATATCTAGGAGTTATCCTAGACAAAAACTTATCCTTTCAATCCAACCTACAATATATAAGGATGAAGATAAGACGTTACTCGGCACTGGTGGCGA